>NW_021137812.1:0-1405 GCF_004193835.3 Ostrinia furnacalis | reverse complement strand
TAACGTTCACCGAAAGCCCTTGAGGGTTAAATGCGGTCTTAATATCCCTTATATGAATTTCAAAATTTCAGCCATGTTATTATTTTTCTTGATTATTTGTACCTATCATCAAACGTTTTGGATAAAAAATGTTGTTTTTTGGTTCCTCGTTGAAATTGTGACACATGAGAGAAATTGAAACTACCTGCCACTCTGGTCGACATAATCTTACGAGACTATTCCCACCTCTCTTTCCCACCGTTGCAACTCCTGTGTAGCCAGGATCTACAGCTTGACCGCCAATAAAAACCCAACCAGTGAAGGTCAAGTTTGTATCGGGGGAAAGTTAAACTGTCATTGGACCCGCAACGAAATTAATCAGAGGAACATAGGAGAAGTTCGAAGTTAAAGTTCGACTTCGACAGGAGGCAAAACCTTCATGGAAAGATATTAACATAATCTTGTGAAATAAATTAAAAAGAGGTTGAATAGTGATTGAATTTTTTAAGCTACATACTTATCCTCACTGGTATTGTCTCCAGGGAACGGCACTATGGGTAAAAATATGTCATAACTAAAACAAATAAAAAACGCATGTTTTACAGTAAAAATGCCTTTGACTTTTAAAGATATTTTTCGACAAATTATACATACCCACTACATGGTGTAGAGTCAGGAAAACCAATTAAATCACGACTTTTTAAAGATCAAATTTGTTTTTCGCTATTTCAAGCTAATTTAATAATTTAAAACCTTAAAAATGTGCGTCGGCCGGGAATCGAACCCGGATCAACTGCTTGGAAGGCAACTATGCTGACCATTACACCACCAACGCATCTGCCTGAAAACCTGATTGTTCGGTATTCTTCTGGATTATACATTATTTACACAAGTGTTTGCAACAGTCTACCTTGTTGTAGAGAGCTTACTTGGTAGAGACAAACTCTACTCAACTGAGCTACACTTCTTCTTCTTTTCGTGTCGACAACAAACCTACACAGTGTCAGCCCAAAACTCCGCCACAAGAGTGGCGTTGTCAGTAGCACTCATCAAATCCTCCTGATAAGCTACACTGATAAGGAACTAAATCAAAGTCAACAATCCTTTATTTGAATAGACTATTAAAAAGTTCTTTATCATCATCATTGTTGCTGGCAGTTTGGCCAGCAATCCTTTTTGATAACTGTTTATGCTTTTTTACTTTTTTTTAATATTGTTTTTTGGATTTTTGAAGTTGCTTTTTGTACTCTCTCGTGTTAATGTTTTGAGCTGCAAAGCTGCAATATACCTAATGTTCTGGCCCTTTTTTGGAGTTTCCTTGATTCTAGTGGCATACCACAATCACCACCGGCAGGCCTCTCTATAATACAGTCCACCACCGTTTTTAACATTGGTGACGACCTTCCAATATTATCGGTCTCTTAGT
>NW_021137811.1:0-3617 GCF_004193835.3 Ostrinia furnacalis | reverse complement strand
ATGTAAATCCCGTCCATCTGCCGCCATTCACTACAATTATGTTGGCGGCGGGTAATTACTCTCAATGTGCGAGGAGTTTGCCGCGAAGATCGGCTATGTAAGCCATCTTCGGGCGCACCAGCGCCGCTAAGACAGCTAAGTCGAAGTGGTCACCATGACCGAAATCGGTCGGATGAGTCAGCATCATCAGTAGGAATCAAAGGCAGGCATAGCTGCAAGTCTCGGATCAAGTCCAATGCTTGATCTTATTAATTTTTTTGATTGAATTGTGGATTTATTGGATTATCCGTGTCAATGGGTTTAAATAAACCGGCGTGTCATGTAGCAAAGGTCTGAGATTTTTCTTGTCAGTTCGCACTCATGTATTACCGGACCTAATAAGCAGAGAACGCTTTGAGGGAGGTACTTTGTTGCCTTCCAGAGGTTGTGGTACTCATTTGCATTCCGAGACATATTTGCCAATCTCTGTGTGAGTGATTCGCTTAAAGTATATTGCAATAGTGTGGGTTATCTGCCAAAGGAGGCGGGGATTTTTTTCTTGACAGCAAGAGGGACCGGCGCCTCTTGCGATCAATTATTTACTAGACCAAGCAGTAACTTGAATAATGTACTTGATTAACTGTTAATATACTTAGTATTAGGGTATTCAATCAATTATTAGTATATCAATGGCATTAAGTTCACCTTGTGTACAATTTATATGGCATTAAAGAATAAATATTACAGCTAGTTCTTCTGTTATATCGTTTACTGATGGGTCAAAAATGGGCCCTAACATAGGCTTTGGCGTGTATGGAGAGCAGCCGAAGCTTAGGCTTTCTCAATGCCTGGGTAAATTTGCCTCTATCTTTCAGAAGTCTACGCCATTATTGAATGTGCGGAAGCTAACCTGCGAAAAAAATATGCCAACCACATAATTTACATTAACTCAGACAGTCTGGCCGCGCTGATGGCCTTAAACTCCAACTTAATCACCTCAAAGTTGGTAGAAAACTCCATGAGTCGACTGAATACCCTAGGAAAACGTAACAGAGTAACGCTGAGATGGGTTCCAAGTCACGCGGGAATCGTGGACAGTGAAAATGCCGACGAACTGGCCAGAGCGGGAGCGGAGGGAACACAATATGGTCCAGAACCCTTTTGTGGCATTCTCAAAAGTCTCGCTCGAATGACCCTGGAGAACATCTATTTAAACAAATCCTTTTAGGCATGGTCAGACACGCTAGGATTAACTCATTCCAAAGCTCTTATATAGGCTTTTGCCTATGACCGAAAATGCTCTAAGCAGATCATAGGACTGAGTAGGATCAAAATGTGCATCTCAGTTCGAACCTTCACTGAACACAGCAGCTTAAACAAGCACTTGTCCACTATGGGACTGTCCGAATCAAGAACGTGCAGGATGTGCCAAGAGGCAGATGAAACGCCACTACACGGACTGCGGACCTTTGATGCGCAAGCGGAGCTTACACCTGGGCAAACACATCCTAAGCCCACAAGATGTAAAACATATCGCCCCCCAAAAGATACTGCAATTCCAAATGGATGCAGGACTCGAAGGTGAACTTTAAGGAAAATAGCGGCGATCAAAATAGATCGGTACCGGTCGCAGTGATACTAGTAGGACTTTATTGAACTAGAATAGCCGCTCAACTCAATAAAAAAATAGTTCTTCTGCGTTTGAAACACAAATTAGTACAGTATAGGAGAGGAATACATTTCAAATAGTTTGTACAGTATCAGTATCGGCGCGCCGGCGTGGCGCCCACCTCTATTTCGGCCCACTCCACGCGGCACGCCAGCACGTGCGCGGCCAGTAGGCTACTACACAATTAGGAGCACTGCTGGCTGGAGCGGGACGTCTAAAGTGTTTGGAAAATTTTATAACAGACAATTAGATAATCGTCAGGAGCATGATTTTGCCATATCTGTCTTAGAAGATATTAATGATTAAGTTAAAGGTTGTGATTATTTTTAAATAACCTATCATAATTATGAATTACGATAGAAAATATTATCTTGTTCGAATTATGTATTATTATTTATTTTGTATTTTTGTGAAGACACAATAAATAATTTCATTGATTAATATATGATTATTAATTCATTCAAAAATAATATTTCTCAGACTCTCAAGGTCTACAATTATTCTTCTAATTTCGAGGAATGAAGCTCGATGTATAATTAATGATTAAACGAACTTACCTTAGTGACGTTCTATCATAATTATACGAGGGCTTCATCCGAAGAAATTAGAACCCTCCCACCACATACTTACCCAATAATACGAAATATTATTTTGTCCATGGTGTTATAGTAACTACGACAACATCTGTAGATGTTGTCTTGTGTATCCTACCACTTTCAACTAAATGAAGTTTGAACGAGCGACCGTTATGACGATTGCTTGGGGATACCAGTTTAGGATTTTATTTTACCTGTGTTATTTTTTTATTACTTTAAACTATTGTGTATGATTAGCGAGTAGTTGCACGAAACTACAATTATTCTTCTAATTTCTTCGGATGAAGCCCTCGTATAATTATGATAGAACGTCACTAAGGTAAGTTCGTTTAATCATTAATAACAATTTAATGTCCAGTTAACACTTTGTTGGACTGTACAATTTAAGAATTACTTCCCAAAGACACTACTTATTCATATACATTGCCTTTAGGAGCAGTTTCAATTTTAAACGAATCAAAACTATGACGTCTGTAAGCGTTCTGTCGTATCATCCTTTACTACCTGAACGCTCGTGAACGTTACTGTCCATTATTGTGTTAAATTTAATAATTGCGGTTATGTAACAATTTGATGTTTAGTACTGTTCTTATGTGTCCAGTATATAGCTGCTATGTTGCTTCTATAATTTGTGTGCATAGGTTGATGTGTGCGTAGGTTAGTGTTATAGTTTATAAACGTTTCAAAAATAAATGTAAATGTTTATACATTTCCTTGCGAATTATTTATTTTGTTAATTCATCATCATCATCAACAGCCCTTTACAGTCCACTGCTGGACTATGAGCCTCCTCCACTATGGTGGAGGGATTTGTTAATTCAATTTATTTTATTAAGTGATGAGGTAACGACATTTTGCCGTTAGTAAGCACCTTTAGATAGGTAATGGTATTGTGAACATAATCGTTTACATGTTGTAAACTCAAAGTGCCAACAGACAAATCTTCGTATGTTTATTCTAAATATTGATATAACAAGATAATAATCAATAACAGTGAAACAAGTTTTATTTCAAATAAATATTTCCATTAATTCATTTCTCGATTAAAGTAAATAGATAGTACTAACACCTGGGTTATAATTATACACCTAAGCTTTTGGTAAGTCAATAAATAAATTGCCATAACACTACGGTTTATTTTTTAATAGTGACTAGAGTAACCATACGCCATCGAGCGGAAAAGGTAATTTATTTTATATTAAAACGAGCTTTATATAATATATCACCAACATGTTTATACTAATCTAGATTTGTACAACAATTAGTAATTAAATAATTCATTTCCATGGCATTAACCAATTTTAAGCATAGACAAAATAGTAGGGAATTTAGTGCAAGAACCCCTCCACTTTTGTATAGAAAGCTCATTTTTG
>NW_021137810.1:0-638 GCF_004193835.3 Ostrinia furnacalis | reverse complement strand
AAACCGTGTTGTTGTAAAAAGCTCTGTACCAGATTGGCCAGGCGCGCATCATCTTCAACAAGCAATATTTTGTGCATTAAAACACACTCCATGGGGCTACCAGACGTTTCCGCCGCGCAGGTTGGCGACTTAATACAGACAGTTGTTTCGCGAGTTTAGTTTCACCATCGACGCTCAATTGCAGTTGTAACGGGCTGGCGAGCACAGTCTGGTGCGTCAATTGCCCTGACGTCTGGCCAACCCAGCATTGCAAAGGTTGCTCAGACAGTTCGGCGCAGACCGACAAAGGCTGCTGGCTCTGCCAATGCAAGTTAAACGTCAGGGCACAAGGTCCTTCGGTTTGATCGCTGATACAGACCGTCGGTTCAACCTGCCAGCACAGCTCTGGTGTGCATTGTTCGTTTTGTGCAACTGCGCAGCAACTCAGGGTAAGCAAAGCAATGACAACCGCGAACTGCATTAAAAGAACCGGTAGTTCAGACCGACAAACCAGTGACGGATGTTGTCTTCCTGCATCATTGGGTTTTGACTCCGCGTCGAAGTTGCCGTGGCGGTTGCCTGATCGTCCAGCCAACGGTAGCGCAACAAACTGAGCACCGACCAACGGTCGTTCAGCGGGTACTGCCATTGCAAGGCCA
>NW_021137808.1:0-1880 GCF_004193835.3 Ostrinia furnacalis | reverse complement strand
GTGTATTTACATATAAAATTCATAGTCACTTCATTCGTACCATAATCATTGCACCTAAGGGTTGTCCGAAGAAAACATATTTAGATGATATTCTAAATAATCCATTAATTGTCGTACAAAAGTCAATTCGGTTAAAAGTTAAGTATAGCCGTAAATTAACACTTCACAGTTCACGCATAACACTTCACATAATGGAGCACAGTCCGGAGAGTTCGTTGCCCTTCATGACGGGTGGTTGGCGGCTGAGTCGGCGGCCTTGGAGGGCAGGTTTGAGGGTGTATTCGAGTTCTGGTTCTTCCCCGGGCGGGAGGGGCTCGTCATCCGCGCTGACGTCATCCAAGCGATCGGCGGGCGCCGGGGCAGGTATTGACTTGGAGATGTTGATGCGAATGCCGCCGGTTACGGGCGCGGTGGCGGGCGCGCTGTCGAGCTGTAGGTTACCGTCGATGGACGACAGGACCGTTGTGTGCGTCGTGTCGATCGTCGGCTGCGGGGACAGCTCCTCCGCCGTTATCACTGGCTCGTCGTCTGAAAATTGCATAATGTTGTAAGTTAGTTTGTCACTTGCGTTACTCTTTTACAGTTGGTATTTGGAAGAGTAGAGGATGAGCTCTAAATATTCAACCTAATCTATGCTAGACGTTGAATCTAGCTTAGAGCTTAATTTTGTTATGGACTCAAGTTCTGTAAAGGTAAAATACTAACGCTGACCAAGATCAGCTTAACCCCCCAGCTGTAGATTTGGAGTAAAAAAATACAACCTAACAAAATCAAAAAGAACACCAACCAGTTTTAATGGATCTTAGCATACTAGAAGTCAATAGAATCAGAGCAGCACTAACCAGGTCAATAGATTCCTGCTTGATTAAGATCATCAGAATGAACTTGATCTGTCAGTCAGCAAAATTAAGTCAAGAGATGTTCTACTGTCAGTGGCGTAACTATACCATCCGAGGCCCGTGGCAAATTCTGTGCATACGGCTCTTGGCGTATCTAGGGTTATTTTTTAAGGGGGCTCCGGGACCATCGCTCTGAAGCATCGCGAGGGGGGGGGCTGCGCTTAAAGTCTTGGACCGGGGCCCCTCAGGTCGGGGGCCCGTGGTATTTTGCCAGCCCTGCCACCTTATAGTTACGCTACTATTTATCTTTTTACTATTTGTTATCAAAAGTAGTTCTAACCAATAGGTCCCCGCTTGATCTTAACATTCTGACAATCAACAGAATCTAGTCAAGAGATGTTTTCCCGTTTTTTTTCTATTTTTTTATTAAAAGCAGTTCTAACCTGGGTCAATAGGCTCCTGCTTGATCTTAACATTCTGACAGTCAACAGAATCAAAATCAAATCAAGAGATGTTTTACTGTTCCTTTTTTTTCATCATCATCATCATCATTTCAGCCATAGGATGTCCACTGCTGAACATAGGCCTCCCCCAATGATTTCCACAATGGCCGGTTGGTGGCGGCCTGCATCTTTATGAGGTAGTCTTCTTTTTTTTTATTTTTTTTTTATCAAAAGCAGTACTAACCTGGGTCAATAGGCTCCTGCTTGACCTTAACATTCTGACAGTCAACAGAATCAAGTAAGAGATGTTTTACTGTTTCTTTTTTTACTATTTTTTATTAAAAGTAGTTCTAACCTGGGTCAATAGGCTCCTGCTTGATCTTAACATTCTGACAGTCAACAGAATCAAAATCAAATCAAGAGATGTTTTACTGTTCCTTTTTTTTCATCATCATCATCATTTCAGCCATAGGACATCCACTGCTGAACATAAGTCTCCCTCAATGATTTCCACAATGGCCGGTTGGTGGCGGCCTGCATCTTTATGAGGTAGTCTTCTGTTTTCAACCGACTTCAAAAAAGGAGGAGGTTCTCAATT
>NW_021137807.1:0-54198 GCF_004193835.3 Ostrinia furnacalis | reverse complement strand
CTACATAGGTTTCGTTAGTGGTGGACATTTGGACCACACTCCATACATTTTTGGTCATTGTCCTTTAAAATATTTTTATTTATTATTATTGATAAAAATTGCGTAAGTATTTGCGTAAAATAAGACACATTAATTGCGTTTATCACTAATTGCGTTTAATCGCGGTTGGAGGAGCGGGGACGCGCAAACTTAGCGCGAACGGGTAGTATAGATTTTTTCTTCAGCACCTAACATAAGTAACGACGACACTAATAACTTAATCAATTACGTAACATGCTTACCGTCCGTTTAAAGTCTCGGGGCAATCTTGACACTCCAGTTTCTCGAAAACAAACTGCTTCGTAGTAACGAATTTAGGCTGCCTATTTTTAGGCAGCAAGGTCAGCCCGTTCAACTTAGACTGGGGTTAAAGTCTCCAATGTTTTATACGATACTTGTTTACGAAGATGTATTCTGTTACGTCCCATCTACTTAGCACAAGATTTGTTAACAAGTTAGAATTTTAAAACAAATTACACAAAATTACTTGAGTATTGATTCGTGTCTTGATGGCTTTTGACTTTTAATTTTATTAACTTTTTTGACATTAAAATAATGATGTTTCAAGAAATTCGTACAGATATCCACCCCAGAAGGTATGAGATTTTAAAATGTTAACTTTCACGCGAGCTGTTTGCTATAGGTATTAACTGACAGCTGCCTGATGCTGTGGCATTATCACCGAAAAGCACGCAAATGTTTTTATTTAAACCACAGCACGATAAATGTTATGACAACTTTGACTTCGGTGTTTCGCTGTCGCGACAACATCGCTATAATATAACAAAATGAATGTCTGAATTGGCAAAGTATTTCGTTCTTTTTGTAGATGTTTAAATCTTGTAAAGAGTGCTCATGATGTATGTCCCACAATTCTTTAATAACCTAGTTTGTGATGCATAACACGAAACGCAATTTGGTGAAGACTACATCCAATTTAGCTCGCGTCGCGCCCCATTCATTTTCATTATGCAGAAGCTTGCACTTTAAAATACTTATTTGCTTATTAGGAACTAGTTTTGAATGAGAAAATTGGATGACATGTTTTATGATATACTTTTTAGGTTGAAATAACTAAAATCAGTTTCTTTTACTGTAATACTTGCCGTATCTTACAGATTTTTGCTGCATTTTATGAGACTTTCAGTGCAGAATTTTATAAGAGCTTGTATCAGACGCTCTAACCAACAGGTTTCTTTAATCGAAATGAGTTCGTACATTCTTTATGGCCGAATAAACTTTCTTTACGACCGAGCAAGAAACATATTACACACTAATATAACTTACCGATATTACATATTATATTACGACTAGCTTGTGTCCGCAGATTGGCTTATGTGGATTTTGGTTTATCATAATAAGACGGTTATCACACTGCGCCGCGCTCCGCCGCGGAGCGCGTGATTTCATATAAAAAATCCCGCGCGCAGACGCGTTGTCAGTGTGTTGTGCCGCGCGTGTTTTCTATACAAACTGAGGTACTTGCATACAATTATTAAATGTGTCGTCCCGCGTACCGCGGCGGAGGGCGGCGCAGTGTGATAACCGCCTAAGTCTGTATATTTTATACACGTGGTGGAGTTTCTTAAAATCTGTTATTAGCGAATGTCTACACCCTATATGGAACCTAACTACCCAAGTTTGTAGGTACTAGGCGTTATAGTTTCTAAGATTCCGTGATTAATCAGTGAGTGATATTTTACTATTATAAATAGATTTTTTATGTTCCTAACTTGAGAAATGGTGGGTTTCCGATGCACTTCGATGATAAAGGACTAACTGACTTAGTGCATAAAGGGTTTTTGTAAAAAATGTTAAGTTATCCAATCTAAATGTTAACTGCGTAATAACCACTTACCAACTTAAGTAGGATTATTGTATAGGTACGTATTTATTGAACTTACAATGTTTCATTCAGCCTATTCCAACAAGAAATTAATTACGTTTCATAAAATTTTCGGTTAATTCTAGGAATAATTTTGAATTCTCGTCAGTTAAAAAAATATTTGCGCCTAAATGAATAAAAAATAAATATCTTTCTTCACAAAAAAGCTAAATTAAAATTGGCTTAAAAGATTGATTTAAACCATTTCTAAGTACCACCGTGCGTCGTAACGTTAAGAAATTAAATAAAACTCGACTGCGTTAATAACGAAGTAAAAAATGGTAAAGAAGATAATTTTAATTGTATAATTAATTAATTAATAATACTTGAAGAAAAAGAAATATAAAAACGTTTATGGTTTCTTGAACAAAGAGTCTTTCATTTTGCTTAAACCCATGCGAAAATCCTAATTAACTTTACAAATATTTTCTAAAGGTGGCATTAAAATTGCAATGTCACTTTCTCAAATCTCGCAATGTAAACAAACAGCAATATTTTTCAATAAAATTCAATTAAGGAAACTTTAAATTTTCCACCAGTAATCCCCTAGGGAATGAAAAACCCACGTTTTCATCTTAGATTGGTTTAGTGCGCTTTATTTTCGTATTTCAGCTTCAAACAGACTTCTGCATTTTATGTGTACTCGTATAAGCAATAGAGAATTAACAATTTGGTAGCGACATAGGTAGTCATAATTATTTATTATGTTTTACAAACTGACACGTTCGTGATTGGTTATATGGTTGTCTACCTTGGGGTCACTGTAATGTACATAGAGCACCCTACATAATTATAAGTATTTTATAATATTATTGATCAAGTTTTGTGTAGAGCCTATATATTCACACTGTGCTAGCACAAGACCCAGTAATGAAATACAAAGGACTACTTTAGATGACATCACAAGAAAATGTAAACAGAAGTGACGTAATCTTGCCGGTACACAGGCGCCATTTTGTTATAACATATAATTTAAATGCCATAATAGAAGTGGAAGGTAGAAGAGTTCCACGTAGGTATGTATGACCCAACCTAACCTAGGCTGTCTGGGAAGAGTAGGCCATTTGCTTTTTTTAACCGACTTCATTTTAATTAGTGGGCCCTGCTCCTGCAATGGAGACTAGAAACCTAATGTTGATGATGGTGACTCTATAAATAAGCAAAATATGAATTTATGTATACGTGCAGCAAGTATCATATGTAAGTATAATAAGGCCACCGTACCGGAAAACGCAGCGTGGAACGTCCACCTACAAGGTGGACTGACGACCTCATAAAGGCAGCAGGAAGGCGCTGTATGCAGGCTGCTACCAACCGGACGATGTGGAAATCATTGGGGGAGGCCTATGTTCATCTGTGGACGTCCTTTGGCTGAAATGTTGCTGATGGTGTCACAAACAAAGCAAGCTTAACAGTGTGACATCTTGTGCACTCGCAGTTGCAAAATGTAGGCAGTACTTTTTTGTAACAAAATTTTATAAAAGTCTTATGTGATGACTGTAAAAAAGCCTACTGTTTCAAAATATACTGTCGTATGGATGGATATTTTACCACACGAGTGGGTGAATATTTTACTGCTAACGAGTGTGAGAGAATCTCACGGACTTCAGCAGTAAGTCTTATGTACCCAAATGTGGGTTGTGTAATCAAATACTTAACCTTTCTCAGCCATTGGCCCATGAAAATCATTTTGCTTCGTGCAGAAGTTAGGTCAACACGCGTAAACAGCATTTTAACATTTGTTGCATAAAACCAAAAACGCCTAACGAATTGAAACGGGGTTTGCCCATTCAACCTTATTTCTTTAAGGATGGTTGGGAAATATAGGTTTTTTTTTTTCAGTATGGTTTCGTGTGGCTTGCATAAAATTCTCATAACTTCCTCTGAGTTGAGATACAGTAAAGCGCTTTATCATAGAATCTGAGATCAAGGTTAAAGTTAACACGATAATGTCTACTTAACTGTAAAATTACTATGTAAATTAAATGAGACTACAAATTTAATATCCTGTTGCGTAGTCTTGGGGAAAATTTATTTTGTGCTGAAGCCATAATAATATGAAAATTAATCTGATGACATTAAAAGAGAAGCTTTGATTGATATTCATTTAAGTGCAAAGCTTGACTTCTAAATAAAATTTCAAGAAGAATATTTTACCCTAATTCTGTGGCTTCTTTTTTAGTCTAGCTTGCTTCGATCTTGAGATCAAATCAAAGTCAAAACACTATAACTTTAATGTGACACCAGTCATAATTACAAACCGATACAGAACACACACGTCCCAAAAACTTGTATAAACGAACTGTATCAACAAAAAATTATTGGATCCGTCATAAAAGGAAGGTAAAAGTTTCCAATAATCATGTCGCAATACGCATCAAGGCTACGCATCTCTGCATTGGAGAAAATGTAATCACTGCAACGAAATACCAAGTTAGACACAATTTTTTGCTTGACAATTGAATTCTGATAATCTAAAATTAAATATTTTCCTTTGAAACGTTTTATTTTAAAGTACATACCTAGTTACGTTTTACTAGATCGATTTTTTTAAAAAGGAACCTACCACTACCTATAAACGAGGGAAAAATAACACAGTCTTAAATATCACCAATGGCGTATAAGCTAAGTTTAGTTTATACTATTTTGACTTAGTTATTTCATCGCGTTTACTTATAGACTCGTCCAGAAAATACCTTTTGAAAAGAAGAAATTGAGACTTTACTAAAATTATAAATAGCCTCATTCCAAGGAATAAGATATCTTTATAAGAAAGGTTTAGACAGACAGAAATAAAACAAAATAAAAATAGTAACAGCCAGACTGTTTTATTATAAGACTGTAGAGTTTTTTAATTCACAAATACCTCATTAACTTTAAACAGACAGGCTCTGCTAAAAAAATTGTTATTGAGTATAAATAGATCATTGAGCGCCCACGCTGTCTCAAATTATTTAAGTCTATTCAGAAATGTACTTAAGAACGATTTGTATTATCAGTACAAGCAGGTAAAAGATCCATTACATTATAGGCAAGTTAATTTGTGGACTACATTAATTGTTAACTATCCATTTCCGTTTTTGCTCTCGCTCTAATCGAATGGGCAGTTAACACTGTTGCCGATAGTACCTAACGACTCTTTTGTGCTTTCAACCTCTAAATTCATTTTGATTATTTTATTTTGTTATTTAGGTAACTCGTAATTCACTAAAGAACAAAAATAAACCGCAATCTACTGGAATAAAGATCAATGAGAACATCACAAACTCGTAGCAAAATCACCAAAAACCTGAAATTGGAGTCAAAAGATTTGGGACTCAGTCTCTGAGCAGAATTTCGCAAGACAATTTTTTTCGATCGATCGAACTATTGCCAACCTCACTAACCAAAGCCACCTCAGTTTCCTCTTTGTCCCTCTTCCCGAGATTTCTCAAAGTTCCTATGGTTTCGGTAAAACCTTACAAAGTAATTGAAAGACTTTTCTCAATGCATTAATCATGTACAAAAGCCTTTACCGTGAACATTTCAGAAAGAGAAGAAATGAAATAAGTTTTTTAAGTTTCTTTCAAAGGCAGCTTTTAACGTATTTCATTTACTGATGCCGTTTTTATTTATTAAATGGACTAGTCTGTTTCATACACTACGATTGAGAGAAAAAAACTACTTTGTTTAGAAACAGTTTTCAGATAGGTATACAACAAATAAAACCACGACCATGTTTTTCGTTCGTTTATCCTTGATATTGATAAAATGTATATCTACTTAGTACGTGCCAAGAGACTTTAGCAAGGCTGTAAACCAATCAATGAGGCTGACTTAATTTAAAACCGAACTTTCGTTGTCAATTTCAGGCGATAGGTTGGATAGGCTGAAACTTAATTGATCGACGAACTGGAGGGAAATGCTGCGGAAATTAGCTAGATGAAAAAAAACGAGAGATCGTATTTTATGGGCTTAACAGCAATGGATTGCCATTGGCTGAAATGATGATGGACTTTGAGTGCAAATTAAAATATTGACATTACCAAGTCGGTGTCGGTTTCAGTCCACTTGTATCATCATTTATTATCTTACTCGTATAAAATTGCCAATACCGATTAGCGTGAACTACAGCTTAACTAAGTGCAAATAACTGGTACAATAAAACACATATCCTACAGGCGTCTAGTTCGAAGGATATTACTATATCATTCTAGCACCTCGAAGATAATTATATTTGCTACAACGAGCAAGTATTAAACTTACTTGTAACTTCACAGGCATCTCATTGCAGAAACTATAATTACACAGTGTTACAAACTAGGATGCTGAAATAAGTGTCAGGGCTTGACACAGTTCTTTCATCTCATTTTTTAGATGTCGGCTTCATTGAAGCGGAAAGAGACATAAAATAAGTACATGTTTAATCAGACTATTAATCAAGGGTACTTGTCCTACTGCCAGCCAACGATGAATGAAAAGCAAGGAGAGTAGAGCTAGAAACTAGGCACGAGTTGGCAAGAGATGAATCTATTATATAACTAGCTGACCCGGCGAACTTTGTTCCGCCTTAATGGCAATAATTAAGCAGACTTTTTTTTTAATTTCGAACGGGATAAAAAGTATCCTATGTCCTTCTCCTGGCTCTAAACTACCTCCCTGACAATTTTCAGCTAAATCGGTTCAGCCGTTCTTGAGTTATAAGTGGAGTAACTAACACGACTTTCTTTTATACAGTGTGAGTCACGTTAAAGTGTACATATGAAAATAGATGAAACTAGACCTATTTTTATCGACAAAAAAGAGGTCAAAAATTTTTTGAGATTTTTTTTAATTTTTTATAGAATTTTTTTTCTTCAAATTACTTATTGTAAAGAAAACGTAATAACTTTTAAACTAAGCGGTATATCCTGATAAAATAAAAACAATAATAATGCTAAATAACAGGCGATACTAAAAAAATACATAAAATATACAAAAAATGCCAAAAAATAATAAAAAATGATACTTTTTGAAAAAAATCTGCTTAAAAATTCGTGTTTTTTTGGTTATTTTATAAATTTCTCAAAAAAATGCCCCCATAACAGGTGGTTTTTATTACTTTGTATTATTTTTTTTTTACCAAAAAAACACGAATTTTTAAGCAGATTTTTTTCAAAAAGTATCATTTTTTATTATTTGTTGGCTATTTTTGTGTATTTTATGTATTTTTTTAGTATCGCCTGTTATTTAGCATTATCACTGTTTTTATTTTATCAGGATATACCGCTTAGTTTAAAAGTTATTACGTTTTCTTTACAATACGTAATTGGAAGAAAAAAAATCTATAAAAAATTTAAAAAAAATCTCAAAAAATTTTTGACCTCTTTTTTGTCGATAAAAATAGGTCTAGTTTCATCTATTTTCATATGTACACTTTAACGTGACTCACACTGTATATAGATAGCTAATTTGTAGTTCCTATATAGCAGTTGTTCTTAACCGGTGGTCCGCGGACCACTGGTGGTCCTTGGAGACATTCCAAGTGGTCCACGAAGTGCACTTGCACACCTTGGTTAAAACCACTTTTAACTGATTTTTGCAGGCAAACTGGTTTTGACCAATTATGAGGTGGTCCCTGACAAGACAGAAGTTTGGTAAAATGGTCCCTCATGACTTAAAGATTAAGAACCACTGCTATACATATAGGAACTACAAATTAGCTCATAATAGTTAGCGTGACTATTTTTACATTATAAACCAACGTGTCGATAGTTTCTATATGCAAACGACAGCACATCTGACTATCATCATCATCATCATCATTTCAGCCATAGGACGTCCACTCACTGCTGAACATAGGCCTCCTCCAATGACTTCCACATCGCACGGTTGGTAGCGGACTGCATCCAGCGCCTTCCTGCTACCTTTATCAGGTCGTCAGTCCATCTGACTATAGGTACATTTTATTGCAAAATCGAAGGCTTATGAAGCCACAGTGAGAGATACTTTGAAGCTGACAAGTTTACAGTGATCCTAAACCTATTGACTGTTTTTTATCAATCCAATATTTAAAACTCTATTAGCCCATTAAAAAATACTTAGGCCCAAGACTTAGGCCTAAAGCCGTCTTAACTGCAAAAAGGCTTCTATTGTCTATTAGATGTTAATCCGAGTATAAGCAGACAAAGCTACATTGAAATAATAAGCGCCGTAGCTTAATCTAACACTGAAACTTCTGAATAATAGGCCTTTCAACTAAGTCTACGCCTTAGAGCAACCCAAATAATTATTATAAGATTATTACGTTCCTAATTTATACTGTTAGCACCCATTCACAACTAGAACATAGTAATTTTGGATTCACTGCCTAATTAGGTTAACTAAGTGCCCCATCTACGACAGGACTGCTTTTTGACAGCTCTTAAAAAAATATCTATTGACAGGACCTATTTTTAAACCACCACGAGATCTTGGTCTGAATTTCACTTGATTGAATGCAATGATCGAACGTCACCCATCCAAACCCACAGGGGTACTGGCTATATTGCCTCCAGTCGCCGAAATACTGATATTTATAAATGTCATGATGACATACTTAGGTAAGATGGTGGTAGCTAGCCAGGCGGACTGAGTCCCCTCCCACAACCAATAATTTTTTGCCCCCCACTAGAAATCTAACCCGAGACTGCTGGATCAAAGACAGAATGGTGGTCTTTACCAGAGAAACATCATTTAGAAAACCAAATAGGTACAGGTAATGGTAGATCGATACTCCATTCGGCTTTTATGGATCCCACATAAATATTTAACAGTTTCAACAATGGACCAAACTGAAATGGCACTAGCCATTAAGCTTATTAAAAATAGTCCGCTTTGAATTGAACCAGGGAAAGTAAATACAAAGTTTTAATGACCGTGTATTTTGTTAAAGGGTTTACACCCCATGTAGATATTATAGGATCTTCTGGTTTGAAAATCCATTGATTTTCCTAAGTTTTAAAATCTTATGCTATATATTTTTCTCCTTTTCATCTCCATACGCACGGAAAGCCTTTCTTATAACGGATGTTTAGGTCATGTAGTGCCTTCTGTGGTTTGAGATGTGTTTTATAATAGAGCAATCAGACTGTCGCTTATTTACAAGCTTTATTATTATACTTTAGATAATTATAATTATTAACATTATACATGAAATGCCCGGAAAAGTACTAAACAAATACCCAAATACCTGCCTAAAGGATCGATGTCGTTTTAGTACTATTGTACGCTGCCTAGACTTGCAAATTTTATTCAAATGCATGGAAGATTTCAGCGAGCTCCGCATGTTGTGAGCGTTTGTATAATATCTGAATTACAATTTAATTATCTGTCAAGTTCTTTGCCGAGTGGAATTTCACATTGTTTTGAGTTATGAAAAAATCATAATACAGGTATAGTGCATAACGAATATGTTTTTGTGGTTGTGTAGCAGCTCGGGAGGTTGTTTTTGTGACGTCAGTGTGGGCGATACTTCAGGCATATACACCGTGACAATTCTGTTACGTTACATGTTTTCACGCCATTCACCCCTCTACCGCAGGAAGCTTAAGCTAAGCACTAATATACCTGTAGTTTTGTTTCTGGTAGTCATATTGCACAATTTTGTTGCAAAATAGATCCTATCAGAACCACATAAGATGCTTACTATATTAAACTTCTTATGCTGCCACGCCATGCTCTCGCATCCTTATAAGCTCTACTAATCTGGGCATTTCGTTATTCCTCTATTAACAGTTCGTTTCACTCCTTAAAATATGGTTATCTATTCGAATGTTACGAATTGAGCACACAGCCCATGAGATGCGAATTTATATGGCGAATTTTATCACAATTTTATCACATTTACGTAACATTTGATAGCCGTGAGCAGAATGCGTGACGTGGCAAACGCTCACGTCATTTCCATGTGTTTGGAACAAGGGTTCGTCTGGAATCGATTAGTGAACAGTGGGTCTAAAGTGCGACGTATGTTGTACATCTAGTTTAAAATAGTTCCAGAATAAAATAATATTATTGCAGTGCAGGACCGGTCGTTGCAGAAATTCTTGAGGGAAGGCTTTATCTAATAACAAATTCGTTGAATTGTTGTTTCGGCAGTTAGAGATTAGAGAGCCAGTAGGTACCTCAGCAGTTGAGGGTTCTGAGTAAAGTTCACCTGCTCATTTTTTGATGTGTGGTAAAATGCAGGCCAAGAGCTTACCCGTTAGGTATGGTTTAAAAAACGCGTAGAATTTTAAAGTCCTATATCGCTATCACTTTGCATTTGTTTTTACTATTTTTTTAGTCCAGTCAATGAATGCTTTAACGACGGTGTAGAGAGAAATCCGTGGAACACAATTTCTGACCTCGGGACTTTATTTAGACTAGTTAGGAGGTGAACATAACAAAAGTCCCCGCCCTTAGCCCTTAAGCCGGCGGGGAGAGGGGGGTTTAAAAGTACCACTTTTCGGTTTTTTGCTTAATCCTCGGAAACTATGCGTCCTAGTGACATGACTACTATGAACCAAAAAAAGCTTATTCCATTTGCTACAGGTGAGATAGTCAAGTTTTTCTATATCTTGTATAGTTTTCGCAGCATCTGCTCTAGAAGGTCTGTAATATTGGAGTTTTTATTTTTGTCTTACATGTTCCCATCAGGAGAAAATCAACGAAATCAACATTGAGCTAATATTCTAGACATGCGGGAGCATGTTAAGCCTAGTTCCAGGGAGGGGACTGCACCGTGCGTATATTTAGACGAACCACTTGGAGCCACTTTTGACTCCTCATCACTCAAAAAGTACTGTGTATTAACACTTCAAATTTGGCTCATGTGTTGAGACTTGCAAGATAAACATAATCTTCAAATTTCATAAATATATCTCAAACGGCTCTTTAGGTATTGACGTTCAAAAATCGACATTTAGGGCACTAAAATCTATCCATCACCTGTGAAATTTTAAAATTTACTGATTTTTTATTTGTTCCTTTGTATTTACACAACTACCTATCTGGATGCCAAATTTGAACCTTCAAGGTCATCTGGAAGTGGTTAGAATTTGGTCTTATAGGTCAGCCATGTAGATTTTTGGACTTTAATTCCTAAAGAACCGTTTGAGGTATGTTTATGAAATTTGAAGATGATGTTTATCTTGCAAGTCTCAACACATGAGCCAAATTTGAAGTGTTAATGCACAGTACTTTTTGAGTGATGAGGAGTCAAAAGTGGCTCCAAGTGGTTCGTCTAAATATACGCACGGTGCAGTCCCCTCCCTGGAACTAGGCTTAACATGCTCCCGCATGTCTAGAATATTAGCTCAATGTTGATTTAGTCGATTTTCTCCTGATGGGAACATGTAAGACAAAAATAAAATTTCCAATAATACAGACCTTCTAGAGCAGATGCCGTGAAAACTATACAAGATATAGAAAAACTTGACTATCTCACCTGTAGCAAATTGAATATGCTTTTTTTGGTTCATAGTACTTATGTCACTAGGACGCATAGTTTCCGAGGATTAAGCGAAAAACCGAAAAGTGGTACCTTTAAACCCCCCTCTCTCCGGCGGCCCAAGGGCTAAGGGCGGGGACTTTTGCTATGTTCACCTCCTAACTAGTCTAAATAAAGTCCCGAAGTCAAAAATTGTGTTCCACGGATTTCCATCTATAATGCTTTATTGACTGGACTATACAGGGAATTTAATTTGAGTAAACAATACAGATAAATCGTAATTAGCTGTAGAATACGCAATAGTTACTATGAAAGCTTTTATTGGCCGTTATTTATATTGGGAAAGCTCTGGTAATCCATTACAAACGTTGTTTTGTCGCAGATGCAAATAAAGATCTCAAAAACTACGCAATCTCTGTTTCCAATTTTATGTATTGAGCTACGTTACGTGTATGGACAATACAATAAAACTACAATGGAGTTTTTTATAAATACGGCATTGTTTCTTATCGATTAAAATGTAGTAAGGTAAAGAAAGACTGACTCAACAGTAATGTAATAGTAGGTACTTTCAAACTCAGCCGACTCTACATAATTGTAGATAAATCCTTTGCTAAATAATCGCCCAATAAATCAAGATCACTAATTTAGCGTATTGTAATTACATCTGCAGATCACCTTTGTTCATCATCATCATCATCTCAGCCACAGGACGTCTACTGCTGAACATAGGCCTCCCCCAATGCTTTCCATGTTACCCGGTTGGTAGCGGCCTGCGTCCAACGCTTTCATGCTACCTTTATGATGTCGTCGGTCCACCTAGTGGGTGGACGTCCCACGCTGCGTTTTCCAGTACGCGGTATGTTACTCGTATTAATGAAGAAATGTAAAATGCGCCCTTCAGTTTCGGGTCTGTCCATAAAACTACACTCGACATCAAATAAATCCCACCTCCCTCGACAAGCATTTTCAAACGTATGCATCCCCACTTCCCACCAGTATTGGCACCATTTAAAAGCCTAGTTCTAACCTTCATTTCATTAAATGAAAGGTTTTTACCCCAAAAATGTGTCTAGGGAAGGATCCAGAGTCACTTCTTCAAAAAATAGGTAGTTACGCTAAAGCCAACTTTTATGGATATAAAACTGTTAAGTTGGGATTAATCGCTATCAATCTGTTAAAGAGGACACGTGAGATCATTATTTGGTTTTATAACCATAAAAATTGGTCTAATTGATCCCATAGGTGGGCCCAAAGTGAGGTATTTTTTCAAGTCACATTTATGGTATATGTTAATCATTTATAAAGAAATTAAATGTGTTTTTCTTTAAGGATATTTATTGGGCTTTCAAATAACACCAATATTGTTGGGGCACCATGATTGTGTCAGAAGAAAATCGTTAAAGTTCGCGTCGCGGAAGGTGCGGTTTATTTGATGTTGAGTATATGTGCTTAATACAATAAACTTAAATATTATGTTCATATTACAGGAAAAGTCCGCCTATAATTTGAATCCCTGACATTTCTCGTATAGTATTATTTACACACGAAATTCCCCTACCACCAAAAGTAATATGAAATGACAAACTGCCGTTAATAATGTTTAAAAATATAATTACCTTTTTAAAAAAATAAAACCGACTTCAAATGCGTGAACACAAAAAAAACTAAAAATTAAAAATATTGCATATAAAAAAGTTCATCCCCAATTTTCCACCCTTAGGGGTGAAATATTTTCTTCAAATTCGCATGAAGCCACCCTTTTTATAATACCTATTCAACAAAAAAATAATCGTTCAAATTGATTTATAATCGGCGGAGATATTGCGTATAAAAAAGTTCATCCCCAATTTTCCACCCTTGGGGGTTGTTTTTTCTATTATTAAATTTAAATGGGACCACCCTTGAGGTATTACCTATACGCCGAAAAAAGATTTGTTCAAATCGGTTCATAATTGGCGGAGTTATCGCGTAACAAACATAGAAAAAAAAAAACATACGGGTTGAATTGAGAACCTCCTCCTTTTTTGAAGTCGGTTGAAAACTCAACCAATAAAACGGTACGTGCCTAGTATATAGAACCACGTAGAACTCGCATGAGGCCTCGTCATACTGGATGAGAAAGAATTTAATTCCCGATCCCAATTCATTCGCGAACATTCCTCGGAGTTGTTCGCACCCGAACATGGTAGAAAGATCAGCGGGCTTAATACAGGGCGCTTTCATAGTGTGCCAAAAGACTTTGGTGTCTTGTGAACAAAATTACCTATCATATGCCAAACTTATTATTAAAATGTTTATCCATGTTGTCTTTTAGGCTACGAGTAGGAGCTAAGTCATATTAATCCTTCTTTAGTAAATCGTGTCTAGACAGACAGGATATTATTATTTTAGTCGTAAGATAAACACCGATCTGTAAGCCTCTAGCGATTTGAATAGTACCTAATTCGTCTTGTAATTTAATACATAACTAACTTATCTGTCATTGCAAAGTGTAGTGTTCATTTAATGTCAGTACTTTTTTTTTAATTGATTGATGTTCATGATTAATTAATTGAAGGAAATCTGAGGTTTAAATTAGCTTAAAATAAGCTTAGCCTAGGCGCAGACCACCGGTTTTTAGTCAGCCGATAAGTGGGCCCAATTCTAATTTGTATGAAGAATCAATCAGTGTAATGTGCGCACTTTCATACATGATGATACATGCCCATACTGATGACTTAACTGCCCGACTAAACTATCGAAATTAAAACGTATCGTACTTTGTCTTAAAATAAAACGAATAAAACTATGATGATATAAATAAAGACTATAGATTAGGAACCAGCACGTGCATAACTAAACCCTTACAGCACTGAGATGAAGATTTTTGATACATTTTTAACCTAATATTATGTGAATAAAGTTCAATTTATGGTGGTGTCTGCATCATTGTTCACAAACAGAGATTCCTAACAAAACCAAATGGCATACTTTGTGTAATATGTCGAAATTTCGTATTGTGTAACTTTACTCGTAATATACGAAATATGCCGCCTGGATTTAAAAATGTGGAAGTTATGGAATTGATGCCTTTTTTTACTCTTCTGTACGTTTACAGTTGTGTTTTAAAAGTTACGAGTAGGTACCTACTATTATTAATCTGTTGTAAAAAATCCACATTGGGGCCGTCCATATATTACGTCATTCTAAAATAGGGGGGGGGGTTGGTCTGCGGATGACGGTAAATGATAGATAGGGGGGGGGGGGGGTGTTTGGGGGGGGGGGGGGGGTCTAAAATCTGAAAAAATCGATGACGTAATTTATGGACGGCCCCATTAGCGATAACCTACTCGTATTTGCAAGTAAATAATAAATGTAGAAAAAATATTTTTGACAACTAATAAAAGTACAAAAACAATGGAGAGAAAAAGAGAAAAAAAAATGTTGTCAAAGAGGTGACCCTCTCAGTATCATCTTGACAGTTGACATTTTACTGCCAAGTGCTAAGACACTGGTTTTCATTGGGTACCTTGTACTCAGCTTCAAAGGGTTAATAAAATAAGCAAAGTGATGGAACTCTTTGTAAAGCGTTCACTTCATAAGCATTATGATTATGAAAGTGTTAGCCTCAACCTTTTCAGGGCGCATTAACGTGGTTTTTGTGGTGTCTTTAGCTAAACGAATAAAGGATTAAAAACAATTAATCTAACTTTGGTATAGGAAAGGGAAATAAGTAGTAAGCCCAACACTTGCTTATACTGGTTAATTTGTTGTGGTAACACTAAATTTGCAAATCACTTTTTTGTATGAAACGTACAGTAAGCACCAAGATTTTTTCAGCGTAAGGCTTTTACAAAGTGCTCATTTATCCATAGTAGGTATAATATTGAATTCTGAATAGTGTTTTTATCACCGCACAATTTATAGCTGTGGTCTAATAAAAAAACTGGATATCATGATCCGGGCGAATACTAAAACTGAAAAGTAATTTTCAGGTTTTGATTTCCGGGGATTTTATCAGTTCAGTTCAAAAAATCTAACCGATTTTTATAATTCAAAATGAAAGGTTGTTCCCTTAACCCAAACTAAATTGAAATGTCAATGCCAGTAAAAAAGGCGCTAAACGTCTCCAAGAGCTGAGAAACACCTCGTTTAACCTCGATATTCATTTTGCAGCCTCATTACCGCGGAGGTGCTGGAGGCAGAAGTCCTCCCGCATTTAAACTTTTAACTAACTTTCGAACTAGGATAAGAGACCGCTTAATAAAGGCGCTGGGTTTTAAATCATTCATCGTATTTCAAGCAAATCCTTTAGGTACATAAAGATATCAATTCGTCCCTTACATGACTAACTCTCTTATCTTTGCCACTTTCTCAAAACCACGGGTTTTCAGTTAGGTCATTTCAAATTTAGTTTCTGTTTATACTTTACGGACCTCGTGGGAGGAAAATAGGTAACGGGACTATTCCCACCTCTCGTTCCCACCACTGCAACTCCTGTGTAGCCAGGATCTACAGCTTGACCGCCACAAAAACCCAACCAATGAAGGTCAAGTTTGTCCCGGGGGAAAGTTAAACTATCATTGGACCCGCAACGAAATGAATCAGCAGAACATAGGAGGAGTTCGAAATTAAGGTTCATAGGTAAGGAAAATAGGTACATACAAATACGTGAGTTAGAGAAAATCGTCGATAATGGAAGCAGGAAAAGATTTGTAGTCCGTTAGGACTTGAGTTATCAAATCGCCAAAAGACTGACATAGGATAGTTAGTCATGCGAGGGACGAATTGTTTGTGCAAGCTTTCGCGTTTTTTGCATTCACGCGTTTGTTGTACCTACAACGTTTCGGGTATAATAAAATGCTGCTGCTGCTACGTCTTCCGGCTAGGTGGACCGACGATCTGGTGAAGGTCGCGGGAGGTGCCTGGATGCGGACGGCGCAGGATCGGGCGTTGTGGAAATCCTATCTACCAGTGGGCATCATTTAGCTGAAACGAACGGTAAGCTGCTGGCCAAATTCTTCGCCGAATTATACATAAAAAATACATCTTGACATAGGTACCTACTAAATTGAAAAGGCAATTTGTTAGCAAAGTAGCATTATCTACAGTCAAGGCAAGTAAATCTGCTACGAGTAAGTATAGGGTAAACCGACAGTATTGGGCGCTGCCAATCATTGGACAAAACGCCCTTTGAATGTCCGTAAAATGAATGAATACTTATTCCTTCAAATGCAAATTACAACTTAACGCCCTTTTAACTCCATCCAGTCGGAATCTCTTAGTTGTTTTTTAATTTAATAAATAACTGTCAATAACTTGTTTAAGTGTCCAATGACTGGCAGTTTACCGTATGACTAACAGCGCCTAAAGCGGTTTATCGATTGCAAAAGTATTAAGTTGTTCTGGGAATCCCTCGGATGCACCATCTGGCGCGTGCTGGCATCGATCCGCGGTCATAACTCGGGCACGTGACACCGCGTTCATTTTGTAAGATAATTAGTACAAAGAATTTGAATTGCAGAATACAATTATCTATGATTTTTTCCATCTCGTTCGTTATGGCTTCGTGCAGTTTGCTTGCTTATAAAGACGGATTTCTAGCACTAGTTGGACCGACGATCTGGTGAAGGTCGCGGGAGGTGCTTGGATGCGAGCGGCCCAGGACCGGTCTTTGTGGAAATCCTTGGGGGAGGCCTTTGTCCAGCAGTGGACGTCTTTCGGCTGAAACGAACGGATTTCTACCTCTCATTTCTAGTTAACACAGTTGCAAGTAACCAAGATCTACAGTTTGACCGCCAATAAAAACACAAACAGTGAAGGCCAAGTTTGTCCTGGGGAAAGTTGAACTGTCATTGGTACCGACGAAATTAAACATAAGAGAGCAGTAGTAACTAACAGCGATGTTGAAAGACATGGAAATAATTCAAAGGTTATTAACAGAGATAAACTGGTATTACTAGTAAAAGAGTAAAATGTTAAACTTCCATTGTAGGTACTTATATTACTATCGAGTACCTTTAGTAATAAAAAAAACCGGCCAAGTGCGAGTCGGACTCGCGCACCGAGGGTTCCGTACAAACCTGCAAGGTTTACAAAGTTCGTTCATTACGACAATCGAGTCATAACTATGTTTTTTTTTCACGGGTTAAAGGCAATTAGATCTAAGTATTTGATATGAATTTCAACTTGATAGCTCTACGCGTTCATGAGGAAAAAAGTAATAAGTTTATATTTATTAAAAAATATATATTTTGTAATGTAACTAAAAATTTAAGGTTTTCGGAATTTTTCCTTTATGTGTGCTATAAAACGTTGCTTCATGCCAAATTTCAAGATTCTAGGTCGACTGGAAGTACCCTTTAGGTTTTGATTCCCTTGCGAGTACTTGCGAGTTTCAAAATATGCAGCTTAAATTGCTGTTTCTTTTGATTGCGTTGACATAGAAGTTTGATTTTGTTACAGCTTAAAGGTATTATAGACCTGAGTATTTGGTATGAATTTCAATTTAATACCTCTACGCGTTTATGAGGAAATGGGTAGTAAGTTTAAAATTATTAAAAAAATATATATTATGTGATGTAACTAAAAATTTATGGTTTTCGTAATTTTTCCTTTATCTATGCTATAAGACGTTGCTTCGTACCAAATTTCAAGATTCTGAGTTCACGGGAAGCACCCTGTAGGTTTTGATTCCCTTGCAAGTGTCGAAAATTTGCGGCATAAACGGCTGTATCTTTTGATTGCGTTGGCTTAGAAGTTTGATTTTTTCACAGCTTCAAGGGACAGTAGACCTGAGTAATTGATATAAATTTCAGCTTCATACCTCCACGCGTTCCTGAGAAAAAGGGTCTTGACAGACGGACGGACGGACAAGTGATCCTATAAGGGTTCCGTTTTTTCCTTTTGAGGTACGGAACCCTAAAAAGTATGTAATCATTAAAGCCCAATGTATTTGTTAACTACTATAATGTCATGAATTTTCTAGAAAATGAGCCAGTGTATTTAGCATCCCTCACGATTCGTTCCCATTAACAATGGCCTTGCGGCCTTGGAACAAACCCTTCCTTTACAGCCCCTATAACAGTAAACCATAGGAAACATAGCAGACCCTACGAAAACTATTAATTAATCCTTTAAACACTTAACACAGTCTGAACCACCGCGGGAATGAGTTGTGTGGGTGCTCATTTGCCTACCGAATATCTGGGCCGTATTCGATTTAAGTTTAATCGATAAGTAGGTTGTTAGACACTGCAAAGTCACAATCGATGGAAGTACGAATAATTAATTGTTGGTAGGTATACTTAAGCGTGTATTATGAAACGAATAATTATTATGAATCGATTCTCTAGAACTGATTTCAAACTTGCGATTCAAATACCTATTCAAAATTCAACTAATCACATGATATTAATCTGTGCCTTTTAAACGTATTAATGTGGCAAAAAAAGGATAGTTTTAGAATAAAGTTTTTCTGTGACAGACAAAAATCCACGCGGGCGAAGCCGCGGGCGGAAAGCTAGTAAATATAAAATCCACGCGGGCGAAGCCGCGGGCGGAAAGGTAGTAAATATGTATATAAACTTCAAGAACTACAGCATTAATTAGATAAATCCAGCAATGCTTATGCAACAGGAGAACAAAGCGGACGGTAATTAGCGCTCACGGGACGCAGCGTCTCAGATTCAATAGCTAAGCCGTTTACCACGATGTAGGCACGTGTAATACAGGACTACATAATACAAATTAGCTAATTGAAATACGTATATGTAAGCGCAGTGCGCAGCAAATGGTATATAACATTTTCCTCTTCATGGCCAAATCCCCCATAATGTGCCCTTTGTAATGTAGAGAGGATCATTTTCCTTAAGTGGAGACTAAACGACCTGTTAATGGTGATGAAAAAATCTATGCCGCCTAGCGTGCGATCCAGTCCTCGGACTATATTTTTAAGCTAGCGAGAACCACAAGAGAAGAGAGAGAGTGATTTTTTTGACTTCTGATTCTTCTGACAAGCGCTTAAATCACTCATTTCAGCTTTTACATGGCACACACAAAGCCTTCTATTGACTTCCAGCACTATGGATGGAAGCATCCAAGCGTTATAAATCAATCTTGTTTGAAAACTAGACCTCTGCCTAAATGGTGGTATGCTCGACATTACATCGAGCTAAATATAATTCCTAAGAAAAGAAATATCACTGGACACTTGAGTGAATCAACCGCACGAAGACTTAATTGAAAAAAAAATCTCATTATTATAGTTTATGGAACGAAAACGAAGTTTAGTCTATAATCGAAATAATATCATTGTTGCTACAGTCTGAATTTAGGCAATAACTTGTATTGGAGGAAGACCCGCGATGGCAATTATATGTGACAAGTGACAAAGGCCTTACTGTGGATTACTGTATGCATTTGTACTGCCCATTCCGTCGGCCGCAGGCTTGCACCTGCAGTGGGATAATTGTTTATCAAGCCGGCTTAATAACATGTCAAGGAGGGAATTAGCTTAGACAATAATAACAGTAATAGAGAAATAAGATTGCTTGTGATGGTTGGAAACTTGGAATAATAGCTTCTAAGTTACTCCTGCTGTGCTTTATTGCAATCCAACTACATAGTTATCCATATAGATAGGTATAGTGGTTAATAACTGGACCCTCGATGCGGAGTTCCTGGGTTCAATCTTTAGACTAATACTTTTTTCCCTAAATGGTTTGTACTACACTCCATTACGATGGCTAGACGAACTGGAGAAGACTGATGTTCGCATTTAGTCCCTCAGTCGCCTCTTACGATATCCACGGTCTACTCCCACAACGCTATGCGTTACAGATAATATAAGTATTTTACCAGGGAATATTGGTGAAAAGTGCAGTATAAATTTTTATACTATTTTTTTAACTAGTCTGTAGAGTTTTAATTTGGCGCTCGGGTTTCAGAATCTGGTATATACCTGCTATTTTAGTTTGGCAGAGTTTTTAGTTACAGCCTTTTAGTTTTTAGTTACAGCCTTTTATTTAAATAAATATTTCACAGTTCGTTCTAGTAATGCCTGCGGTTTGCCTCGCCGATAGTTATCAGGGTTTAAACTCTTTAATCTTTATGAGAGCTTTAATGGTAGGAATATTAATGCGCGGATTTTATATAAATTTGTATTTACCAGCTTATGTTATTGCAACAGTATTATCACACAATTTGCTCTTATTTTAATCCCTAGCTTATAACTCAGTGTTACAGGTAAATTGTAAATTCGATATATTAATTTCCATATGAGATTTCAGATGAATTCGACCCCCTACCACCCCCACCCCCTTGCCTATATTCCAGTGTAGCTTCTATCTATCATATTTCTAAGAATAGCTACGATTATATTCAATACCAGAGACAATAATAACCCATTCATTATTAAGATATTCGGTGAATCAATCGTTGGTAGATTTAGAGATGGTATTAATAATTCCTACCAATTCTTCTTAGTACAAGTATTATTCAGAAATCAAATCATTACGACTTTATCTGATACTATGCCTCCAATATTGACCCTCGTCACTGCTGACGAGGCATAAGCCGATAAAAGTATTTTGGATCACGAATAGCAATTTGCTGTATGTTCCCGACAAATAATAATTATGAATTAATCCCTAGAAACGTGAAAAAGTTAAAATATTTGTAGGTCTTTAAGACTGTGACATTAGCACACCGCCACGAAACTATGAATACGAAACGTTTCTAAAACCATCTTTGTATTCATTTCTTTGTAAGAACTATGTAACTAAATAGTCTATCTAGTCAAAGAAACTTTTGACTATAACTCTGCTCTGACTTTGACCACATTGTCATTGGCAGTGTGGAAAAATAGTTGCAGATATTTCGCTTGGTTTTGCATATTTCATAAATCGTGACCCATAGTTGCGAGTCAAAACATAATCCTGTAAGTACTCGTAGTAGACACAGACAAGTACCTACACTAAAACGCAATGAAAGTAGGTACTTGGTACAACAAAAAATACTTTCAATGAACTGCCACTGTGAAACACAACAGTTTAAAATATGTTCCCACTTTTCAAACAGCGGGGCACGGTCTGAATTCACTGTTTAAACTCGTTCACAGTCTGAATTCATTCATTTACAGATTTTGCAAAGAATATACGAACAGCGCGCGAACTGAATATTCAAACTTTGGAGTTTTTCAGGAGGAGGAGGCGTGGGAGTACTTTCTGCATTGAATAAATAAGTATAGGAATGAATATTTAATTTTCAATGACAACTGTTGCAAACTACTTTGAATATACGAGTACGAGTATATCTTGCATAATATTAATAAATCATGAGTAATAAGTACCTATCATGCATTACATTATGTGAAAGAAAACATTCCTTAATAGTGAAGTTTAATCTCAAATGAATTGATGCAAACGTTATTGTGTTCATTATTTTCTATCCAACGGTATATAGCCTTTAGTACAGTATAATATAGCAAAAGGTGTCCGCATCAGAATGTTTCGAGATTCGACCACTGCTATGACCTTTATGTTATCTGCATCGAGGCCTTTACAGGCGGATCGTGTTCCCTTTGAGCGTGTAGCCTATAAACTACGCTGTAGCTTCCTTTATGAAGGATAAACTTTCAAACAAGGTCCCTTTTAACGAGTTTGCAACTGCAGTTAGAGGTCACGGGGAAGATGCCTTTTAATATAAATCTGACCTGATAGACGAGGCTGTAAAAAGTCATTTTATTTCCGAATAGGCGTTATAAAAAGCGCTTTTACAAGTTGGGTATTACTTTAAACTCTACCACTGCTTCGGGACAATAAATGGGCCAGAGTTGTACAACAGATATGGATAATATTGCGTGTACCGATAACACTAAAACATTAGCGGAAGAATGGTGGGGCGCGTCTTTGTGGATGAAGCAATCTATACATATAGCTTTGTCCAATTAATCTAATCGTTTAGCAGGATACAAAGGGAAGAAGATAGAAATTTCTAAAGACGATTTTAACAAGTGTAGAATACAGGGTGGAATTTTGTAATGCCACCTGGAGGGAAAGTACTCTTAATTATTGTAGACAGAACATTTTTCTCAAAGAAAACATTCCTTTATTTTTGAAAAGAAATACAACTGCATTCAAAGATTTCCAAAAATTTGCTTGCCACACCCAGGAATCGAACCAATTAAAATCTGTTAAAAATTACGTATAAGGATAAAATCTCTCTAACAAACTTGATGAATCAAATGAAAGGAAACCCATGAAATCTTAAATTACTTTAATTATGTTACAGAAAATTGTATGGTATGGTAGTGAAATTTCCAAAAAATTTCGAAAGTCTTTGAATGCAGTTCTCTTTCTTTTAAAAAATAAAGGAATGTTTTCTTTCAGTAAAATTTTCTATCTACAGTATTAAGAGTAACTTTCCCTCCATATTGTGGCATTACAAAATTCCATCCTGTATAGTGATTCCTTTTGATTGCAATTTTAAAAGTAAAAGCCTATTTGCAGAAAATAATAACAAACTCTTTTCACATCTCCCAAATATAGCTTGCTACAACTTCGAGGTAAGATTAATATTAGCTAGGTAGGTATAAGATTGACATAACAAATGACGTGGTCTAGTGTAACACGCAATTAATTTTCAAGTCATTAATCAACTAGTTGAAAATGATTACTTAGTTAATCTAAAATGTATTAATATTACACAATTTGGTAAACCAATTATGAAAACGAAGACACAAAGCAATCAGCTGAAATGTAAACAAAACATAAACAATTTTGATTGTAGGTACACGAAAAGCGCTTAATATAGGTAAGTAGTGACAAAGGACGTTATATGTATAAAAAGATTTACATTAATTTACGAGTATTAACTAGATTTACTATAATTATAAAGAGAAAATATTATCTAAGCTAAACATTGGTGAAACGATTAATGCAACCATTAGGTACATAATGTATTTCCCATGTGTACAAATGATACATATTGTTTAATCCAGACTACTATCAAAAACTAATCAAAATGCCAAAGAAATACAATCTCAGACCAAATTCAATAAGAACTAGGAAGTCAGACATGAATCTTTGTTTTTAAGATTTCATTGTCCAACTTTTGTAATCTTACAAATTCCATCCAGATCTTGCTAGTGGACCGGAATATGAATCAGATATCATTTTTAATTAAAGGGAACGAAGTCAAATAATTTTGGTTTGATAATCTGTCAGAAGAGATCCAGGGATTACAAATTCGACAGTTCCTATTTCGATAAGAAACCGATCCTATATTTGATATGTTATATCCGAGTACTACTCTATTTCTAAATGGGCAAGTTATAAAAATAATAATAACTTGGCATATTCAAGAGATAATTAATTACCTAAGGCGGTTATCACACTGCGCCGCGCTCCGCCGCGGTACGCGGGACGACAGATTTAATCATTGTATGCAAATACCTTAGTTTGTATAGAAAACACGCGCGGCACAACACACTGACAACGCGTCTGCGCGCGGGATTTTTTATATGAAATCACGCGCTCCGCGGCGAAGCGCGGCGCAGTGTGATAACCGCCTAATTTCTATTATTATTAATAACTAGCGGCCGCCCGCGACTTCTTGAATCCCACTTTACCCCCTTAGAGGTGGAGTTTTGCAAAATCCCGTCTTAGTGAGCACCTACGTTCTAAAAGGAACCCCCATGCAAAATTTGAGACTCCTAGCACTTGTAGTTTTTGAGATATCGTGATGAGAGAGTGAGTCAGTCAATCAGTGACCTTCGCTTTTTATAGATAGACTAGCGGCCGCCCGCGACTTCGTACGCGTGGATCCCGTTTTACCCCCTTCATCTATCTTACGCGGTTAAATTTTTTTCATACAAATGTTTTTTCCCGCTAACTCCCGTTCCCGTGGGAATTTTGCAATATCCTGTTGTAACTAAGCTTTAAGTTTACTAAGGTATCTGCATGCCAAATTTCAAGCGTCTAACTTAAGCGGTTTAGTTTTTTCATACAAAAGGATTTTCCCGCTAATTCCCGTTCCCGTGGGAATTTCGGGAAAACCTTTTTTAGTGCACCTTAACGGTACCTAAGCCACGTCCCTTCCAAATTTCAAGTGCCCACGTTTAGCCGTTAAGGCTGTGCGTTGATATGTCAGTCAGTCAGTCAGTCAGTTTCTCCTTTTATATATTTAAGAAGATAGATTAGCAGAATGGTCAATAAATCTCTATTCTCAAGGCGAAGTACCGACTTGATTGGATTAAAATGGAACATAGATCACATACTTACATTAGCCAAATAGCATCCTAGCATCCGTTTTAAGGCATCCAAAGGGGTTTTCGAACCTAGTTTAGGGACTTACGGAATTTAATTTATACGAAAGTTATAGAATCCTATGTGTGTTGCACACTGATACATAATATTGCAAGAAAGGATTTTTTCCTGGCGGCTTGGTGACTGGAATTGAACCGCCACCGGTGCAGACGGAGAAGATGGTGAATTGTCTGCACGTGAAAAAGAGGTTGTCCGGCTTGCAGAAATTTATATAAGTTACCGTTCCTTGTGTGAAATTAGAAAATGTAAATAAAACAGCTCCCTCTCAATTGACACAATTTATTTTTGTCTTGTAAGCTTGAATACAGTTGACAATTACGTTATTATAACTACTGTAATAGATAGTGCCAATCTCAAGGGATTCAGGGTCGTCAATTAGGTTCGGTTTGGTGAATATTATTGCCACTACAAATTTCTTAAAACTCAGCCTAAATATTATATATAAAAGAAAGTCGTGTTAGTTACTCCACTTATAACTCAAGAACGGCTGAACCGATTTAGCTGAAAATTGTCAGGGAGGTAGTTTAGAGCCAGGAGAAGGACATAGGATACTTTATATCCCGTTCGAAATAAAAAAAAAGTCTGCTTATTTATTGCCATTAAGGCGGAACAAAGTTCGCCGGGTCAGCTAGTTTCAAATAAAAACAAAAGATTTCGAAGTAAAATAAGCATTTTAGTTAAAATTAAAATTGTCTCTACCTGTAGCGGAAAATAATGTTGCGGCAGGCCTTTGTTCAAACGATCATAGCAAATGTTGTGATAGGGATAGAGACAGGCGATTTTTGGTTTTACGAAGGTAATACGATAGAGAATAATACAAAGTAATAAAAACCACCGGTTATAGGGGCATTTTTTGGAGAAACTTATCAAATAACCAAAAAAACACGAATTTAAAAGCAGTTTTTTTTCAAAAAGTATCTTTTTTTATTATTTGTTGGCCTTTTTTGTGTATTTTATGTTTTTTTTAGTATCGCCTGTTATTTAGCATTATTACTGTTTTTATTTTATCAGGATATACCGCTTAGTTTAAAAGTTATTACGTTTTCTTTACAACAAGTAATTGGAAGAAAAAAAAATCTATAAAAAATTAAAAAAAAATCTCAAAAATTTTTTGACCTCTTTTTTGTCGATAAAAATAGGTCTAGTTTCATCTATTTTCATATGTACACTTTAACGTGACTCACACTGTATAGCGACGACAAGCTAATAATATGAAAAGAGAGACGCGCGCATGCGTTTTGTGGCCGCGTCTGTCGCCGCGTTTTGTCGCCCAATGTGCGCTGTCGCTTAGATCGGGCACCCGCGCAAGTTTTAGGCAGGTCTAGGTCTTTTAGCGTAGGCCTTTACCCCTGGGGTAGTCCAGAATACTACGATAGCGTATTTATGTTATAGACGCAAAGAAACTCACTTGCTGTTCATTTCATAAAGCGGCGTCCATTCCAGCTCCGCAAAGCTGTACAGCTTGACAACTCCTGATTCTAGTCCCGCTGCGAGCACTCGGCATTCCCGTAGGATCAGTGGAGCGAACGCCAGCGCCGTCACCGCCTGGTTTGGCTCCCGGTGTTGGTTGTATAACGCGTAGTCGTTTAGGGACGACTTCTGCGCCGCTCCTATCTTAGCGACAGCGCACATTGGGCGAGAATACGTTGCAACAACAATGTACTTTTATAAAAAGGGAAACCTGTCATTGGCTATACTATCAGTCTAAATCTTATAACTAACATTTTCAATGTATCGCTGTTAGTTTCTATAAATAAATAAATAAACTCCGTGACATATCGCGACGACAAGCTAATAATATGAAAAGATAAAACGCGCGCANATTTAGGGAATCTCTGAAAGAAACGATCACATGAAATAACCACGTACTGGAATACGAAAAATATCAATCACGAAAAATAAATAAATTCTCCGACGGGAACTTACCTCATGTGTGTTATTTTTATTTATTCATCAAGAAATTATCGTGGATGCATTTTGCACCACCCGATTTGAAATAAAAGGAATTACATTCCCGAAAATAATCAAATTGCGGTTGCGCACGATCGACAAATTCCTAAGTGATTTGACAGCTCCACTGACAGCCGCTCTGTCATAGACATCGCGATACGTTTCGTTTCGCCGTTTGAAAAAGTAAATACTGTACTAATAAAACCATGATGAAAACAATTTCCAGAACACTGAAAATATTCTATTTGAAAAATAGAATAATCAATATAAAAACACTAGGAAATGTTTCATCAAAGTATATTTCAATTAACTGAGCAAAAAGCGCCATCTATTGCAAATTAATTCTAAATCACGCCAATAGATGTCGCTAGTGGTATCCTAAATCCAAATATCGAGAAGAAATATTAATTTGTGAAAAAACAGCAAAAATTGCAACGTTACAATATACAATGTATATAGGTACTAATGATCTATTCTTTGGAGCCACGATCACATAATCCAATATGGACGCTTGGACGCTGTATCAGGAGCATACATTTGCTTTATCAAGTCTTTTGTTCGGCGAACAAGAGCTTATTTACTTCAGTCTTTTGTTTTCTTGTGCAACGTTGTTATAACTAAAGAATACTTACCTATCTTTATAATAAGGTGATAGACGATAGCACGCCAAATTAAACACTGCGAGATCTTACTTAGTTATAATAAATGTTACTTTGTAACAAAAATGTATAGTCTGATGTGATTTCGACTGTACAATTGGTCCTATACTATAGATAGGTCCCCTTAATTGATGTTCATTGTCCGTGGTGCATATATTTTCATAAAGGTTACTAAACCTTTGTCACCTGTCATCCGCTTTGCAATGGACTGAAGTCGAACCTTAATTTCGAACTCCTCCTATGTTCTTCTGATTAATTTTGTTGCGGGTCCGATGACAGTTTAACTTTCCCCCGGGACAAACTTGACCTTCACTGGTTGGGTTTTTATTGGCGATCAAGCTGTAGGTCCTGGCTACACAGGAGTTGCAGCAGTGGGAACGAGAGGTGGGAATAGTCCCGTTGTAGGTACAATAGATATGCTAAAAATATTCCGCGGACACGACGGCCCTTTCGTAGGTACTTGAAATTCTATACAAAGTACAAACTTTAGGCATAACCTACCGTAGGGCTGTGAAACTGAATCGTAAAGTTATCCTTTAGATATCTAAAGATATCTTTAATAATACATACAGGGTGGAAACGATAAGTGATCTCATTCGATTATTTCTAAACTATACAAGATATCGAAAAACTATGTAGTTACTGATCCTGAAAGTGCTTTACGAGGTCTATCCAACGGTACCAATTATAATAGGTTACAGAATTAACTGGATCTATCCGAAAATTAAATGTTTTCAGCCTCCATACTAAATGTATGCCAGCCAAACAATATCAGAAGTATTAATATTTTTTATTAAATAATAAACACTTAAAATTAACACGTCAATTGCATTCTTATTTAAAATGATTCTCGGAAAACATTTGTTTTAGGCTTTATTTGCTATAATGTTATCAAGACTTGAGTGCCATGACTGTGGTTGTACTAAATGTATGGAAGCTGGAAACATTGAATTTTCTGATGGATCCAGTTTATTTTGTGACCTATTTTATTGATATCGTTGGATGGAGCTCGTGAAGCACTTTCAGGATCAGAAACCAGTTTTTAAATATCTTGTAAAGTTTTTAATATTATGTGGTTTATCTAAATGTATGGAAGCTGGAAACATTGAATTTTCGGATAGATTCAGTTTATTCTGTAACCTATTATTGGTACCGTTTGAAAGAGCTTGTGAAGCACTTTCAGAATCAGTAATCAGTTTTTCGATATGTTGTATAGTTTAGAAATAATCGAATGAGATCACTTAACGTTTCCACCCTGTATACGAACAGACAACAAAGGGTACCGAAATTCAAGTACTATTCGGCAAGTTTGTGGAATTAGTGGTACTCATAACAGTATGGTATCGATTTACATTGTCTGTCTGATGTTGAAATCAAAACTTTATCCCACTAACATCTAACATTAATATTGTTTGCAAACAAGTAAGTTGAATACAATCGTAGACGCTAATATTAGTATGTAATGGTAATACCAACCAACCAAGAAACTTATCTGTTGTTGTATCGACGTTATTACGTTAATTGTTAATATGATCATTTCAATAAATTATTCCTTAATTATCATTATAGGAAAATTATAAAATTCATCTCACATAAGTTTTCAGTTTGTTTAGTAACTCCCAGATTCCCAGGCCAGCCAAACAAAAAAACGACTGGCCGACAAAGATATGTTTCCGAATGATAGTTAAATATTGATTTAACAAAATTTAAGCTTGTGGCTAATTCAAAACCAAATTAAGATTGCTATTTAACTTCTGCTTAGCGGTATGTAGTTGTGTTGGAATTTATTTACTTACTAGCGGCCGCCCGCGACTTCGTACGCGTGGATCCCGTTTTACCCCTCAGGGATTGAATTTTGCAAAATCCCGTTTTTGTGAGCACCTACGTTCTAAAAGGAACCCCCATGCAAAATTTGAGACTCCTAGCACTTGTAGTTTCTGAGATTTCGTGATGAAAGAGTGAGTCAGTCAGTCAGTCAATCAATCAGACTTTTCGTTTTTATAGATATAAATTCTAACCACTGTATAGTAATTTACAGCCGTTACAAGGCTTTGCAGACGCCTGCCTTCGCTACCACAAACTATAGTACTCTTTACATAATACATTATAGTAACCATCCAAGATGAGCGTGGGAGGTCGTGTAACCCAATATCATGATAGAGGCGTTGGGTCCGCGATTACTGCGCTTCCCCTGTTTATGGGCACGCAGCTATTTGTATTGGGTTACGATAATAAACTACCTTAATATTCATAACTAGGTAACTTATTACTAGACACGTTCTGTTATAATATATCAAGTATCAATATTTTGCTAATTTTGATAATCGTGTACAGTCAACAGCAGATCAGGTTATTATTTTTTGTTGTGAAATTGCAACACTTATGACGAGATAAGATGTTACAGTGTTTAGCTTGATATACTGTTGCCTGTACTTTTCTAATAATTTCTAATCTCTGATTTCAAGCATACTTTTTACTTGTTACTTTTTAGAGCAAGATACATTTCCTGAAATTTTTCATGTAAAATGTCCTCAATGAAACAGTATTCTTAATCTTCGTTTACTCCGCTTAGAAAACTTGTGACGCAATGCGGTGAACCATAAAAATATACAGCATTAAACCGCAGTTATTTGAGCCACCCTCAGAGGTCTAGAGGTCCCGTTCTGCAAACAATATCCAGCTCTTTCACGCTTTGACTGTCCCTTTCACTCATTCCGGTATACCAAAGGAGACGGATTCTAGGAAGGACCAATTTAGAAAAACATATTGAAAAATCAAAGCAAACCTCTCATTAATCTCTGAGTAATGATGCCTTTTATACCTATTAAGACCTCTATAACTTATCAATTTAATTCACACGATTATAATTAACTTTACAGTCCATTACACGCGTTATCATTAATCGCCAACTCATAACGAACCCTTCTTACTAGTATGGTTTTAGCAGTTAACCTCTAGTACCGACAAAAACTGCCTGAACTTGGCTGGGGTCGAAATAGGTCGCCTAAGCTTTCCCCCAATTAACTTTCTTTACCACAAATACGAAACACGAAAAAAGCGTAGATAAATTCCGTACGCGAAAAATTGTGACACGTAAAATTCAGAAAGATTTGGTTCGATTTATAAATGGCCTGAAAAAATATGTTGGTGCTTTTGTCGTTCACCAAAATACCACACAAACTTCGTTGAAATGTGATGAGACGGTAACCGAGTTTGAACAAAGTCCTAAGTATCAACGGGCTTAGTGAGTAATGACTACGAAATCGCAATTTACTACGACGCCAGCTAACTACTGCTACGAAACTCCTATGGGATCCGTAGTAACTTGCTACGATAACAAATAGTGCTACGCGATTTCTAAGAAATAAGTTTGAACAAACATTTTTCTTGATTGCACATGTTTTTATACAGATAGATTTTAATCAATGTGAGTAAAAATTTAATGAATCTGGTAACACGCTATGTCTGAACGTTCTGTCTCTTAAAACGAAGTGATTACTTGCTCAGTACATCTGGCTGGACCCCGATATAACGGTTAATTGTGGTAAAGAAATAAAACGTAACCGGTTTTGAAAAATAACGTTATGAAAACCGGGTTCGGCGAACAAAAACTAAATTATTTCATTCTCTTGTAACTTAAGGCAATAACAATTTGAAAAATTAACCGGTATCCGTGCCTTGATTTTATTAATGATTGCTTATTATTGCATGACTCACAAAATGTGACAGAGTACCTACAATCTACATTCATTAATGTACCTCACGAACTTTTAGGCTGGGTTGCACCATCTTACTTTTACTTTGACAAACGTCAAAAATCTGTCAAACTCCATACAAAAAGCATCGGTTATTGTTATGAAGTTCAAGTTAGGTGGTGGTAAATCAGCCTTACTAAATCGTAATTAGGCTGAATCGAAGTTAATTGTAAGTACCCCTGAATAAGAACTGTGTGCCTACCATGAGTTTACGTTAGGTGAGCTCGCTAGCGAATACGTCAAAAAATTCTATGAAGATTTTATTTCTTGAAAGTAGCCGCTAGGGGCGCTGCACAATATGTCATACATTTAAATGTCATTTTTTTACGCAGTCGCTAGCGAGCACACCTAACGTAAACTCATGGTAGGTACACTGCTCTAATGACTACGAAATCGTAATTTACTACGACGCGTAGCTAACGAGTTGCTACGAATCACGTAACTCGTAGTCGTAGCTCATCTACGCTATTTTGCTACGAGCTACGATAACAAATGAGATTACTACTTTATAACAGAATTTCAATCGGTTTCTTCTGTAAGCACTTAAATAGTAGCTTTTTTTTGTTTCATGAGATTTTAGTTACTTAAAATGTACTTATTAACATCCAATTGGAGTGGAAAACGCAGCGAGGGACGTCCACCCACAAGGTGGACCGACGACATCATAAAGGTAGCAGGAAGGCGCTAGACGCAGGCCGCTACCAACCGGGCAACATGGAAAGCATTGGGGGAGGCCTATGTTCAGCAGTGGAATATATCCAATTTCTACAACAATCCCTCATAATTTCCAGTTTATTTACATTTTCAGTTAGTTCATTTCAATAAAATTGTTAAAAATTCTCCGAAACTAATATTCATTTGTCCGCTGGAATGAAATTCGTTTACATTTTCAAAGAATTTCTGAAGTATTTTTGTGATAATCTAAAAAGCAGTCGTATACTGAAGCACCTTTGAAATTATTCACGGAAACGCGTTAATTTGCGTTATAATTGAACTTTGGCGAACTCTAGTGAAATCTACCTTTTTTGGGAAGACAAATTACTCGTTCGACCAGTATTATGTAGAGCATATTACAGATTCACAAAATCTAATTAATAAATTAAAAAACCTTGTACTGTGAAACAACTTGAAGATAATCCTACGTAGGTAGTTATGATCCTTAAGACATGTATAATTTAGCTGCCAAACACATGTTAAAAGTAGGTACCTACTATGGATCTTGAATATCGAAAAAAAAGGAAAGCATTAGGGATGATGACTGGGTAATGAAATCGAAATTCTATTTAGTCCGTCAGACAGTAGACAATACCGTTAGACAATAAAAAAATTTGGGAGACATATTTTTTTAAAATTTTTCATAATCGAATAATTACAGTAATTATATTGAGTTGAAATGTCACGTGACGTCACTTTTGAGTAAAAAATCTACCAAAGGTTCGGCCAAACCAACGCGATCACACGCGATTAGCCGGCGGGCAGCGATGGCGATCAGACTTAAATGTATTGATCGCCATCACTGCACGCCGGCTGATCGCGTGTGATCGCTTTGGTTTGGCTGAATTATTTAATTGTGAAAAAAAATATAGGTATATGAGTCTAATATTTTCTAATTAGGTATCTGTCTGACGGACAAATAATTGAAATGTCATCTAGCCTATTGAATACTCAAACCTTTTTTTACCGTAACAAAATATAGGTACCAGGCCATTTATTTCCATTTCTTTCTCCTTACGACCTAAAATGTGACATCAATCTTAGCTCCGAGCCAAACTTATCAACTCATTTATGACGGCGCTAATAACTGGATGGATTAATATTATCTAAAATCCTATTTCAACCCAATAAACTTAAATGTGTTTAGTGAATTTACATGGCCTCGAAACACATTTTAACTGCGATAATGGGTTCGAACCCACAAGAGACAAATTATTTATGAACACAATCATCATAACACTTAAAATCATGGCGGTATGTTTATAATATCTATACTAATATTATAAATGCGAAATTAACTCTGTCTGCCTGTCTCGCTTTCACGCCTAAACCACTGAACCGATATTGATGAAATTTGGCTTAGAGACAGTTTGAGTCCCGGGAAAGGACATAGGATAGTTTTTATCCCGATTTTTGAAACAGGGACGCGTGCGTTAAAGTTTTTCTGTGACAGACAAAATTCTACGCGGGCGAAGCCACGGGCGGAAAGCTAGTTATGAATAGTTCCATAATTAAGTCAATTTATGGGCTAGTATGCGGCAGAGGATATTTTGTCATAGCATTTGTTCCAAAATCGTACCTATCCCAATTACATAAGATGCCACTTGATTCACCGCCGTCCGAACTTAGATATTCCTTTAAAAGGGCCACTTTTTACCACTGAAGCGTTTAATGAAATCTGACCCAAACTAATTGAGTTAGGTAAATCGCAATTCCAAAGCATCAGAATAAATATGACTCCCCTTTAAATTAAACGAAAACACGGGGAGGGCTGTTTTCATTTGATTTTGGTCACGTTTTCTCTACGGTCTATTTTTGTACCGTGATAATTGGACAAAAGTTTACTTAAGGCGCTGACATGAGTTGACTTAATGGATTTTATTTTTTAACTTCTAAAACAAACAATTAATTCATTCCTCTTTTTTAAAACCCCGCTCGTTCGACTCAGCCAAATGACGTCACTGCTGGACCAAGGCCTTCCTCAAAACGACCGGTCCTAGATCCTAGATCGTCGGTCCACCTAGTGGGAGGCCTATAAGACCCAATAAAGAAGCTTTATTTTGCCTACTTGAAGGAAAGTGATATGCAGGAAGGTAGAAGCCTCAACCACAAAGGAACTGGCCAACTATCACCTCTAACTTCCGAAATACAAAACAAAGGTTCTCTCGTTGAATTAAAACTATTAGGTAAAGCTAATTTAAAAAACTTAAAAAATTGGGAAGTTATTAAAAATTCACTCAATTTCAAATTGTAAGACATTGCTCATGCAATTATCCTGTTTTCTATTTTAAATGCGAACCTTATTTATTTCTTGGTTCTAGTTCGCTCACACGTGCCTCTTAAATAGGGGACTCTTAGACCCAGGGGTCACGAGGCAGTAACCCCTTATTTCAACATTAAACTGTTTTTACTAAGGATTCGACCGTAATTTGAAGTGGCTGGTTCTTTTATGTCTACTAAGCAATCTTGAGTGCCTGAATTTTTATAAAGTAGGTAATAACCATATTTTTCGAGCACTTGTTTTTTGCCTAGCTAAGATCGGTTTATAAAGCTTCATTATTATCGTACAAGTCAAATCTTCTTTACAAGATATTTGGAATAACAAAGCGATTTGCATTATTGTCTCTAACTTATTCACGACCAAAGTAATTTTTATGTATGTTGACTCCAATCTTTTATTAGAAATCTAGTCTTGTACTTTTACAATCTTCAGTAAAAACTTTCCTAAATTACTAGAGTCTATTTCAGGTAGGTTAGGAGAGTAAGGCTGGGTTGCACCATCTTACTTTAACTTTGATAAACATCAAAAATCTGTCTTAAACTCCATACAAAAAACATCGGTTATCGTCAAAGTTACGGCCAAAGTTAAGTGGTGCAACTCAGCCTTAGTGTAGTTTTTTCCTTGAAAAACGAATTTCCTAAAAGGAACTCTAGCCAGTGTGTAGTCTACACTAATTAGCAAGCAGCAAGTGTGAAATTAGATTCTCTTACGCGACACTCGACTAAAAAAGACATCGAAACACGACTTTCATACTTTACGGAGCAAAAATCTCAACAACATGTTAATCTAAGGCTAATTTATGTTATTCAATGGAGAGTAGTGCACAAGGTAATAACTCTGAAATATTTGAAATATTTAAAATACTTTCTTAAACATTTAAAAAAAATATTATCCTGCTTTCGCCTCCGAGATTTATTTTACCATGTAGTACCCCTGTACGACAACCCAATCCGCACACAATATTCAGCGTAGTAGTATTAAAAAACAAAAGAGCGGGCAACCCCACCCCTACCACGCTGTGGGCTCGGTGTCCGAGCGGTCTCATTCCTTTGTGCGCACGCGCAACGACCGCACGCAGTATAAGAAAAATGCTTAAGTGACGTCACCAGGACGTTTTTACCGACANTAAATCTCTTCGGCGAAAACAGGATAATTTAGATCGAACTTCACTTGGTAAGTTCGTTTGATCATTCAATAAAGAATTACCTACTGCGATGTCGTTTTCGCACTTTTTCCTACGAGTACGAAAGGGATTTTGGTGATAATTAAATGTTCTCAATTTCTAGCCCTTTATCTAACCAAGCTCCAAACTAAACAGAGCTTGTACTATGGCGACTTATATGTATTATTTGTGATAACCACCTATCATCATCATCATCAACAGCCCTTTACAGTCCACTGCTGGACTATGAGCCTCCTCCACTATGGTGGAGGGATTTGCCATAATCTCCACGCTTGGCAGGCGGGTTGGAGATCGCAGTTTAAAAGATTGATGTTTTTCAGAGAGCGCTGCTGCCCATTCTCTGTTTGTTGTGTAGTCCCTAAGTCGCCTCTTACGACACCCGCGGGAAGAGTGGTGACAAATGTATTCTACTCTGTCGTCACCACACGGCGATAACCACCTATATTCAAGGAAAACACCAGTGGAATAACAAATAAAGTTTTGTCCATTTCTCTATGTACAAAAATTGTCTTTATAACTTACAGATAAAGTTACTTTTTGATATTTAAACCGATTGTATGTTTACGACGTCGATCGTTTGACGTCACATGTTTACAAAATCCTCACAAAATCAATACGAAAAAGTTGCCCAACTGCTTTCTCAAACGGGGTTGTAAAGTGCTGTCTACTACAGCGAAACGAGTCGCGAATGCTAAGAACTTTTGTGAAAAGTACTTTACGAGAAACGTAAACTATAAACGTAAGGAAAATAACTGTATCACAACGCAACTTAAGAAGATTACAAAACTTTTTTTTGTTTAAACTTATAATTTAGAATGATGCTGACTGATGCTGTCTTTCTCCTTCTTCAAGGTGAGAGTGAATAGGCACTTACAGGGCAGGTATGTACCCAAGACTGCATCTCACTTAACATCAGGTGTGATTGCGGTCAAATACCTGCCTTGTTCTGCATAAAAAAATACAGTTAAACGAGTAATTAAGTTTCTAATTCATACATGTGACAAGTACCTACACAGACTCGGCAGACTTAGGCTGGGTTACACAATCTTACTTTAACTTTGTCAAACGTCAAAAATCTGTCAAACTACATACATAAAACACCGGTTATCGTCATAGTTACGGTCAAACTAAGTTGGTGCAACTCAGCCTTACATTTTTGTTCCAAAATGGCACCTATAACAACTGCATAAGTTATAATAATATTAAGTTTGATCGGTAGGTAGAGACGGAGAGCAAACCAATTAAAATTTTACCTTTGCTTTGAGGTAACTAGAATTAACTGGGGCAAAGCCACTTTGTCGCAAAAAACCTGTACGTGTTAGGATGAAAATATTATAATTTCTTCGCATTTGTTATTTTAAATTTAGTTTCGTTTTATTCTAGTATTGTGTTTTTTTAACGGTGGAAACTATGAATATCAAAGCTCGGATAAGAATAAAGATTTTGAAAGTCACTCTAAGTTTAGGGCTTCCACTTTTATATCTATAGTTTTTTACTACATAATTATCTTAATAGCGTAGTAAAATCTTCATTTGTGGTAAGATACCATAACAAATACATAAAATAAAAAGACGTCGTAAAGGTAGGTAATATTAATCAGTAGAAGTTTAAGAACTCTAGTAGAAATAAATTTCTTTTCAAATTATTTAATTTACCTGGTAAATTGAAAGCAATGAGTATAAACAATTACAGTTCAGCAGTGGACGTCTTGTGGCTGAAATGATGATGAAGATAAGTATGAATAAATCAAAGTAACAAAGGAGATGCGAATTAAATTATTGAATTAAGATCATTTTCTTCTAGGTGATTAGTTCTTTTGAAAGTCTTACAAACTGGAGGATTTGGGTCGATTACCTGAATTATACCTAGCTGCAGTGGATACTAAATGAACTGATAATGACAATGGCAGATCAAATCAATTAAACATAATATGCTAAGCTGACCAAGCTAATCATGGTGAGTGACCTCAGTGGGATTCAAACTCGCGGCTGCTAGACTTTTGATCCCGCACAGTCACTAAACCAGCCTTCAGTGATCACTAAAGTAATATTATCTTCTGAACGAAAACATGTCCACAACGTTTATGTTTACAAAAGTCGTCAAATCAATAACAGAAGTTACCTTTTCATGTTATGACGGTGAAACTAAAATAACATGTTATGGATCACACAATTTTATCAACGTAAAATCAACTTGATCTCAATAAACTTAACGCTCAATTTTGTCTTTACAATCTGCAGTATCTGAATTTGGCGTGACCTCCAACCTTTTAGAGGAAATTGGACAGTATCTCTGGTGATCTGAGTACAATTTTCTATAAAGTCGGATTCTTTAGAAATTTCCCTATATGTAAACAAATACGGCCAACTGACATTAAAACATTTTTAATCTGTGCCCTAGTGAGGCGACAAAACCTCTCGTTAATCGCGGATTGAAATTATTGTAGTACTTACGTATCTATAGAAAGAATTTATAATGCTTTATAAAGCAATGCAATAAACAATTAGTAGTACATTCAATGAAGAAAAAATACATTGTTGATTAAGACCCTATTTAAATCTATTTAAATGCAATCAGTAATAAAAATGATTGAATAATTGAAATAAAATCGATTAAATTTACCGATTATTGTCTATGACTTACAGGTTATAGCCTGACCAGGAACATAAAAACCCTGGCATAGTGGCGCGTCAATTGCATTTGATAGTGCAACACTGAGTACAGTCGTACCTGTGTTAAATTAATAGGCTAACTTTATGTATCAGGATTCAGGATTACGGGCTAATTTGATATTTTCATAAATTAACGAAAAAATATTATTATAGGTAACCTGATTTAAATAAATTAAATGAAACCATCAATCGAGCTAGTAGAATTTATTTTATTATTCATCAATAATCAAATTCAGAACTTGAATATTCAACTGCAATGTCTGCTCATGAACGCTTCAAACTCGGTACTTCTTTCCCAATCCCATAAAATTCAACACTTAGAAAGTGACAAATTTTTTTAAAATAGGTAGTTGAAACAAACCACAGCTAATTTTCATAGTGGACTGTACTATACGATAAACATGTCAGTCAATTTGACAACCTTTGTCGGAAACATTATTCAATGAAAATATTGTCCAAACCCTTAGTATTTCTCTTCGACAAATACTTTAACACATTGTGAACCACTTTTCTTTTACGACTATAAAAATATTTTAGCAATTTAATTCATAAAACCAATTGCGCACATTTAAAATAAACTTTGTTTACACTTTGACAGCAATAGACTGACATGCAAGGTGACATGCCAATGAAGTTTTCAGTTACTGTTGCCATTAAAAGAAATTAGTACCATTAGTTTTCCGCAACATGGCGAGGGTTTTTATGTTCCTGGTCAGGCTATACAACACTGATGTGTCAGAGACAACATGGAGATAACACATAATTTTAAACTTCAAGTCAATTTGACAAGTCTCACAAATTTTCATCGTCCACATATTTTGCTAAAATAATTTGTTTAAAGATTGATTCCAAACTTGTATAATCGTGAGGATAAAGTTGGTTTCATGGGCTTGTGAAATAATGTGTATGATATTATGAACACGTAAGTGATTATGGTGTAATTGTGTGCAGAAGTGTTTGTTTACATTCAAGGAAATTTCTAAAGAATTTAGGTATAGAATAAAGTGTTTTTCAGATGCGAATACTTCCATTGAGACTATTAATGGTGGACAGTGGTCAGGTGAAATAAAGGATCGCATCTACTTTAGATATATCCACCCCTTCATACAATAGTTGTTAATTTACACCAATATCATAACACAACTTGGTTCGCGGTCGCTTGCTTTGTCAAGGATTTTCTTCACAATTTCTCATTCATACAATTTTGCGTTAATTAACTGGAACAAAAAGGTCCTTCTGTCATTGTCTTTAAAGTAAGGAGAGTCCCTCATAACCCTACTCCCAGCTGTACGCTATTTTATGCATTTTCCTGGGCTGAAAAGGGTATCCTGTATGTGATTTTATGTGACAATATGCAGATGCGAGTGCTAACAAAATACAACTCACCCAATCAAGTGGACATTGTTCACTTGGTGTCTTCATATCAATCAAATTTCTGGGAAGTTTGTATTGTCAAACAACGCTAACAACTCGATTTTAACTGAGCCCTAAGGCCTGCACAGATTCATCCTACTAATTTAATACTAATATTATAAATCTACAGCGCTAGACAAACTGCTGTTTTTTACGTTCTTAAATATTCATGCGGGGGAAGCCTTGAAACGCTATCTATGAACATGATATCAAACAACAGATTTTACGAACTAAGGGGTAACCACGCGTACGAAGTCGCGGGCGACCGCTAGTTGGTTGAATAATTCAGCTGAATTTCAATAATTGAACATTAATGAATGTATTATTTGAGTGCATTTCAATTTGTGTTATGTAAGTTAGTATAAAAATACTGGATCTCATCATATTTTATGTAGAAAGCTTATTGTTTGAACCCGCGACCTCTGGCTTTGTCTCGGCGCTAACCCATTAGACCGGTCGTTAAATGAACGAGGGATTTAATATAAATTATTTTACACAAATATTTTGTTCATTCATATGACAAATGTGGCAAACACAATGCATTGTTCAAAATGAAATTGAGTTTCAGAGCAACCCCGCGCTAGACCGCGAGGTTTAGATGTGCCGTTTGTCCATAATTCCTCCACCACTTTATTCTCTACCATTCTCATGCGTGTCGGTCGTTTTCTTTTTTCAAGCAAGAGCTGAAAATCAATGTTCTGCTCTTTTTAAGAGCAGTATTTTAACATTGAGCTCTCTGCTTTTTTGCATCGCTGCGGCACACTTGCACCTTACCAATTCTATTATATTAGTTACTTGCAATATTACTATTTTTTATGCTACTCCTTTTGTTATTCTTTTAAACTCTTTGCTGATTGTGTGTCAATATGTTTTGCAAATAAACCTCTATCAATACAATCTATCATAATAAATACGAAAGAAACTCAGTCTTTACCATTTAGACCTCTTCTTAAAACCTTCATACATAAGCACTAAAAGGTTTGGGTTGGGGGCCTCTGAAATGGGAGAAACATCGCCCCACTGTAATTATTAGCAATGACCGAGAAATTACTGTCCTAAATAAGTTATTTGAACTTTAATTTGGGGCTCTCGGTTTACTAAATAAAATACAACGATGTTAGAATAATTTACAAACATTAAGTAACATTGATGGACCATTCATTGCCTTTGTAAACAATAATATTATTGGTTTCAAAAGAATGTATAAACTTATGTATATTTTTATACATAGAGACAAAACATAAGTTTTCTAACCTGTCGGATTCTGCACTATCATACAATGTGTGTTGATTTATTACTTCCATAATGAATTCCTCGCTTTAGGAATAACAATCGGGTAAGCGTTATGAAAGAATGATATATGGGCAAAGACTGATAAATATTAGGTACCTTAGACATACGGCTTGTCCTACTACACTATATGAGTGTTTATTTTCGACATTTATCTTCAAGTATTTCGAAGTTCCTTTCAATCGCTGGCAATCGATTAAAATGTTTGTGATTCAATACTTAGGCTGAAGTGCACCACCATATTTTAACCGTAACAATAACAATAATCGGTGTTTTTTGTATGTAGTTTGACAGATTTTTGACGTTTCTCAAAGTCAAAGTAAGGTGGTGAATATCAGCCTTATAAATCGACAACATAGTGGGCAATAACATCAGTACAGCACCTAATCTACAGTACCAACCTAAGCTAACTTAGCTAAGTCTTGCTTTTTCTACGTCAGCATTTAGAAATTAAGTCATAGAGCCAGATGTTTTCCTACCCAATAAATCCCAAGGCAGAAAATGTGTACTTTAACTATCCTGAAATTCAACCCTAAAATACGACTCACAGCTCATAAAATCATACCGAACCTCACCCTAAGATAACAGCCCTACAAATCCATAAATTAATAATTCGTATATCAACAAAACTATCGAATTTGGTTTGAATTTGAAACTAAAGAAAGTTTGACCGGAACTTTAGTTTTAAATCATGGGTAGCAAACAGCAAAAATGAATTTTCGCGTTATAGGCATTGGTTTCAATTTGCAACGAAAGAGGCAGAAAATGCCAGTGTTCCTTAAACAACCGTATTCTAATGGCGCAGTAGCGATAAAATAAATATTCCATGTTTGCAAATAAATGTCACAAGTTTATAAGAAAGACCGAGGAGAAAAGGAAAAGAAAATTAAATTATCTTTGAATGAAGCTCATGGCCTATTGATTTTGTTGGATAGTGATGATCAGGCTGTACTATCTGGCATAATTATATAAATGAAATGTTGAATTTTTTTCTCAATAATGTTTTTTTTTTTTTTTCTAATAATGTGCTCACAGTTTTTATTGAACTTCGAAAGTTCTGAGCTCCAAGGGCGTTTAGTTGCAGTCTGCTAATGGATACAGTCTGCTACCAAACGTGAAAAGAGAGAGAGATCCAACAATACGTAGCTTACAAGCTATGTTTTGTTGATCCCCTTGAGTTGATGGACTATTGAGTTAATGAGGGCTATGAACGTGACGATTGGTTGGGATTTTGTTATGATTTGTTGTGGTTTATAGGGGTCAATCCGTAAATTGTTGCATGTCATCTCGTGCTCATGCCGGAGTCTGCTAAATATTGGGCAGTCTCGCATGAGATGGTCAATATCCTGTAAGCTGGAGTCATCGCAGGGGCAGTAGGGGTTGTCTATGATCTTGAAGCGGTGTAGGTAGGATTTGTGAAAACCGTGGCCAGTAAAAATCTGCGAGCTTTCAAAGGACGGCCCCACATGCTTACGGAACTCCGCAATCTCGAGTTTTTTTCTAAAAAAAATATAAAAAAGAATGTTGTACCTAGGTAAAAATAAGACATTTACTTTTTTAACCGACTTCAAAAAATGAGGAGGTTATTCGGCTGTATGTATGTTTTTTTTATATTATTTTGCTGTCATAAATATTCCACAAGTTTCAAAATATAATAATTCTTCTTTTATCCTTACCAAAGACTAGTTTAATATTGAACCATCTTGATTAATTCCATCAAAGTAAAGTTCTTAATAATTAAGTATCTTATAAGCTATTGGGTTCGGAATTATTAAATTACGTAATAACATTTAAAAGGGCATATTAGAGGTTCTTTGATACTTAATAGACCATCGTAAATGTATTGAATTACGGCTACAGTTTATGGTTATTGTATTTGTTCAGATTGGAGCTTTTAAATTGCTCTACATCGTTATAAAATCGGAGAATTATATCTTTGTTATAGTATTAAATAATCATTTATTTTTGCAATCGCATAAACACGAAGTTATACATTAAATCAATCCATACTGATTTTATAAATTCGAAAGTAGCTCTATCTGTTACCTACCTTTTCGTGCTTAAACCACTGAAACGATTAAGATGGAAAGTACAGAGCTGGTTTGAGACCCAGGAATAACCTAGGACAGTTTTAATCCCGGTTATTAAATGCAGACACGCGCGCTATATGTAGGTAAAGTCTTTCTGTGATGCACTGTAATCTACGTAGGTGAATCCGCGAGCAAAAGCTATATATTTTCATAACGAACCCTAAACCATAGAGCTTCTAAATACTCCTTGTTTTAATCGTTTATTCTCATAATATTACTTTAGCAAAATATAAATTCGAAAACAACAAACCTTGTTTACCTGTTTATTCGCTAAACCGATCCCAAAAATAATTTTATTTATTATTTTTACCTTACTTCCTTATCCTTCAAGTGACAGGAGATCCGGTTATAAATATGTTGGTAAAGAAGCCTTCATTAGAATTCAGTTCAGCATCTCACATTCAGGCAGTGCCTATTTAGCTTGTGTTTCACGGAATACTAATAGGGTTGCTACAAGTTAGGTAAACCCGGGAATTTATTGCTAAATCAGACGGACATCTGGCACTGGGAATAGCCAATCAAACTTCGACCAAACTTGACGGAATTGTTTCTCATTACACGAGATTTGAATGACGTCTTGCTAATAAACAATTAGCCGAGATTTTGATTAAAGAGTCGAAAGGTAGCCTTTCGAACTAAGCGTCACAGACGCAGCGTCTTTAGCTTTGGTACTAAAGGTAGCCTTTCGAAGCAAGTTAGTGACGCGGCGTTGGTGGCACAAGACCAAATGTAAAGACGCTGCGTCAGTGACGCTTAGTTCGAAAGGCTACCTTAACAGTTATATGGATACGATCTGAGCATCAAACTTTCAGTTTGAACTGGCGGATTGTGGAGGAACCTTGTCGTATATGGACGTTTTGGTAGCTATAAAACAAAAAAAATACATAAAATCGTACCTATAAGTAATCGAATCGAACACCATATTCAATTAATTTCCGTCTTTATGTCTAATGAAAATTACAAGCAATGTATTAAATAAACAAAGAAAACAAAAGCTTATTGTTTCCTCAAAAATAAAAGCGGGTCCGCGATGTTGGCTGCATTTCCTCGCTGGATAGCAATACCATACAACAATGTCACCATAACCAATAACTTACACGTACAATGGTTCCTATAGTATAAATTTATGGGAATATCAGTCACCTTGCGCACGTCATTAGGATACTGCGGTAACTCGTAGTTGTAATAAATGCTATATTTTAACAAATACATGTCTACTATTCTATATTTACGATTTAACTATAATTAGGGAAGTTATAGCGATGTGATGTGACGTTCTTAGAAATATTAGGAAAGTTACCTAGAATATTCTTGGCCCGTCGCTATATTACGGGAAAAGACATAATTTCGTCGAAATCTCTAGTAGTAAGTATCTAAATAGCAAGGTAGATATTGATAAGCAAGTCAAACTCGTACAAGCTCGTCAAATCTTATAGTAACTTGCGATCATTGTCACATTATGCTACTATACATACTGAAATACACGCAAGCGGACTCGCGAGTAAAATGCTAGTAAAGAAAGTTTTGTATTTCTCATTTAACATTTGGAATCCATAGTTGGTGTGTACTCATAGTTCAATAACCGACGTCTATAGCCTCAAGGAAAATCACTAGCTGGATCAAATCAAATTATTTTGGTTTGAATTAATTAATTGTTTTCATTTGAATTACTTTTATTGTGATGGAATTAAAAATAACGGATTTACTAACGAAATGTATTTTAATATGTCCTCGGCACACTTTTTATAATATCCAACCCGAGTACAGAAAAACGTCACAGAGACCGGAAGTCTTAAATCTACCATAGACTATTAAACCAGGATACACCTCTTTTTTTTTTTTTAAACAGTAGTGATTGCATTGGCTTGGCATTCAACACCCCCCCTCAATGTAATTACTACATTTAAAAAAAATAAACAAAAATAACATTTCTTTGCTTCTCATAAACTTAAATTCTTAAATTTTCAACTTATATACTTATACTTCTTAAACTTATACTTGTTATACTTATCCTTGTTACACTTATACTTCTTAAACTTATACTTCTTATATTTTATTAATTACTTTAACTGAACTACACTTTATTATTTTCATTACTCTACATTATTAATTTTATACATTTATGCCACAGCTTTTAGTAAACTTTAAAATTAAATCCCTTCCTAATGGCTTAGTAAACATGTCAGCAATTTGTTCCTCAGTTTTAATATATTCCAAACATATTTGTTTATTTTTAACTAACTCCTTAATATAGTGGTAGCGAATATCTATATGTTTTAATCTTTTCAAACTGTCTGTACTAGCAACTGTTATAGCAGACTGGTTATCACACAATATTTTCACAGCATAATTTACATTTATATCAAAATCTTTCAATAAATTTTTCAACCAACATGCTTCACTACTTGCCATACTTAAAGCCACATATTCAGATTCAGTTGAGGATAAACTTACTGAAAGTTGCTTTTTGGAACACCAAGAAATAAGACAATCAGAAAACTTGAAACAGTACCCAGTTGTTGACTTTCTATCTTTTAAGTTACCCGCCCAATCAGCATCACAATAACCCAACAATGGTACATTTTCTGGTTTAAGAATTAACTCATAATTTATAGTATGCTTCACATATCTTAAGACCCTTTTTAAAGCAGTCAATAAAACATCATTTGCTTGGTTTTGATAACGGCTCAATATAGCAACAGGAATACATAAATCTGGTCTTGTAGCTAAAACTGCATACATGAGTGACCCTATCATTTGTCTACACAATCTTTCAACTTCAGGTAAAGGTTTGCAATTTTGGTTATTCAACATTTTACAATTAAAGTTAACATCCATGGGTGTATTCATTGGCTTACAATTTTCCATTTTATATTTTTTAAGAACATTTAACAGATAACTACTTTGACTTAATGTTGTTACTCCTGTATTTAAGTCTTGTTTTACATTTATCCCAAGAAAATTAGACACCCTCCCTAGATCTTTCATTTCAAATTCACTGCAAAGCTTTAATTTAAAGTCATTAATCCAATTTTCATCAGTTCCAAACATGAGCAAATCGTCAACATACAGCAAAACATACATTTTATTACCATTCTGACATTTTGAATACAAGCATGAATCACTTATGGATCTCTTAAAACCTTCTTTTTGCATAATTGAGTTAAATTTATCATTCCAGTATTTGGGAGATTTTTTTAAACCGTACAATGACTTATTTAGTTTTACAATCTTATTATTATCAGTATAAGCCCCCTCTGGTAGTCTGAGATAAACCTCTTCATCTAGTTCCCCATAAAGGAAAGACCCAGTTACATCCATCTGATAAACAGGTAACATAAGTTTAGTTGCAATTACCATGAACAAACGAAAAGTTGTCAACTTTGCTACTGGAGCATAGAGCTCATTAATATCTAAAATATCTGACTGTTCAAAGCCCCGAGCTACCAGACGTGCTTTATACTGATGTTTACCATCGCTAATTTGTTTAATTTTAAAAACCCATTTGCTACTCACAATGTCTTTGTCCACAGGATACTCACAGACTGTCCACGTGTTGTTGTCTTTCAATGTCTGCAGCTCTTTACTTACAGCCTCACTCCATTTGCTGGAATCACTCCNAAAAAAAACCTATATGCTTAGTTTAACATTAGTTATTGGTAGGAAGTAATTAATACTCATGCGTTCTTTTTTATACGTCATAAATTTCAACGTCTTCGGTATTTTATTATACTCTTTTNTGGTTGTATTGGGTAAGTTAGTTAAGTTGGGTTTTAAGGAGTAGATAGGTAGTTGTTATGATTATATAAAGATAAAATTCAGAGGGGATGTTAGGATATAGAATTTTATCATGAGATGACATGTTGCTGGCAGGTTTTATTTTAAAAGTAAACAGCATTAGAATAAAGTTTGAAAATAATGACAGGTGTTGAAAAGCAAGAAAATGTGACATTGTGTCATTGTATTATTGAATTTCGATAGAGTCAGTTGTAAATGTTTTAATATTTAATATGTAATAGATTTTGATAATATTTTAATAATAAAGTGTGTGTGAGTATTGAAGTGGCGTTATTATGATTGAATAACCTCCCAGAAGTTGTGTGGAGAGGCACACTCCTCGAACACTGACACTCTCGCTGTTATGGAACGATAATCTATGTATCTTCCCTTGAAGACAACCTTCGCACTTGGGCAACGAAGTTGTGTTCACATTGATGTCGTTTTTCGTAAGTAACTTTTTCACATGTTCGAAGTTTTGGTGCGCTAACCTTTCGTGCCACTGATAGAGATTATTGTCCACTGCTTTTGCAACACTAGCCACTTGGTTTTTGTAGCGAAAAACCATGTAATATGAGTTCCCATGTCGTTTAGCAATCGCACAAACATTGTTGTTTTTGATGAACCTACACGATCTGTCATCTGTCACCATGACATAACCTTTGTCAGACGCACAGTTTACCGCAAAGAGATTGGTTTTAAGGTCCGGAACGTATAACACATTGTCCATGGTGGTATCAATCCATTCTTTCCCGTTATGAACTTGTACAGCCACTAGTCCACATCCTAACACACTAATTGAGTCACCATTTCCTAGTATCACTGATTTTTGAGTAGCGCTTGTCAGAGATGTAAACAAAGCGCGGTCACAGCACATGTGTTCACTGGCTCCGGAGTCCACTAGCCATTCTGATTTCTGATAATGTCCTGAAGCTGACACTACAAACGCATTACTTTTCTTATTGTCACTGTTTTTCCTAAACCAACACTGCGCTTTTTTATGTCCCATTTTACCACAATAGAAACACTTGTTATTGTTATTATTTGAGTTCCCTTCACTGTTATTGTTCACCCTACATTCACTTTTGTAATGTCCAAGTTTGTTACACTTGTAACACTTCACGTTCTTCTTAGATTTAACCAGGAATGCCGACGAATTAGATGTAGTAACTTCTTCATTTTTCTCATTTATTCTTTCTTCCTCTATTAATAACCGAGCAACCAGATTGTCTACTGTTTGTTTTTCTTCAGGGGCTGACTCCCACGCCGAAACGAAGTGTTTGTACTCGTCAGGCAGCGACATCAGGATTTTTGTAATGGTGAACTTATCAGATACTGGCTCTCCCATCTGTTTCAATGTGTTTTGCATCTCCTGTATTTTAGAAAGGAAAACTGCCATTTCTGTACCTCTTTCAAATTTAAATTGAAAGAATCTCTGTTGCAATATATGTATACTTGTCTCCGATTTCTGCTCGTATACACTCATCAGCTTGGTCCACATTGCTGCGGATGTACTGCATGTTAAGATGTGCAGCATCGCCTTCTCGGTCATCCTGGACACTATTATCGACTGTGCTTTGGCGTCTTTGGCATCTGACTTAGCCCTGCCTTCCTCCGCGTCCGACCGTCCCTCAACGATGTCCATCAATCCTTGGCTTCTCAATAGCACCTGTGTCTGGAACTTCCACACGTTCCAATTGTTGGATCCTTCCAATCTAATAGAATTGTGATTCCCTTCCATTTCGTTATTGTTATCGTCCTGTCTTGTCCGATCTTAACAAGATCTTTCACGACTTCACGTGCAAGCCGGCAACCCGTTACCGAAGCGAGAAATACTAATACTATTGCGATCACTTTAACTTTCTCACTACACAGATATGTGCCTGGGCCCATAACCTATTGTGATGGAATTAAAAATAACGGATTTACTAACGAAATGTATTTTAATATGTCCTCGGCACACTTTTTATAATATCCAACCCGAGTACAGAAAAACGTCACAGAGACCGGAAGTCTTAAATCTACCATAGACTATTAAACCAGGATACACCTCTTTTTTTTTTTTTAAACAGTAGTGATTGCATTGGCTTGGCATTCAACAACTTTACATTATTAACTCCGATGAAATTATAATATCTAGTAAAAGAGAGGCAGATTTGTGAAGGAATAAAATTATGAAGAGTTGTTAAAATAAATTTTCCTTTTGGAAAGCATTCGGGTGTAGGTTTTGGGTATCGGTTTGCTTATTAACTTAGCGAATATTCCACGAGCTTGGGCATTTTAATCATAAGGTACTGTCGACATAAAAATATTATAGTTGACCATTTTAATCACTTTAAAGGTTACGAGTATGTTGAGTTAAACGAAACATTTTAGGGTTTTGGCAGGATATGTATAGCCATCAAATTAATTAGCAAAAGCAATTATGTAGACTGTGTTTGCCAAAGCTGATTAAACTTGTATTTATTTCAAATATGTTATAATAAATATGTTTACCCATGATGCCGTGGGGGTGGGAGAAGGGGGGTGTTTATTATATTACGTATATGCCTCCCCCAGCTTGTAACAGATACTTGTATTAAGCCAATCTGATCGCGAGTGAGCGGAGATTCCATGTTTGACGTATGTATCCCATCCATCATCATAAAGCCCATTAATTATACCCGTGATAGGACCGTTAGGAGGAGGGAAGCAACAAGGTTTTTATTATGAAAGATTAGTCATAATTTTTGGGGGTTTCTTCAACTTTCGATGTCATGGATCAAATGAGACGAATGGAGTGTGGAATGGAGCGAAAATGTAGAGAGATTTCGCCTCTTTTTGGGGGGTCTTCTCTTCTCCACTCTGATCCTCTTCTAACCTTTAAATACAACCCCAATCACATTTCCTCTGACCCTAGGCAGGTCTTGTGCAGGCGTTGGAGTACAAGCCGGGTCATTCATGAGCCTGAAGTCACATGGATCACTCAATACTCAATACTATATTGCTTCACCACATTAGCGTTTAGGTCTTACAATTCAAGCAGATCAATGTGGATCACGATCAGCCCCTGTGATCAGTAGGTGTTAGAAGTGGGTTGATCACAATACTTTGGAACGCTCTTCCCGAGAACATCAGGCAGGCTCCTTGTAAGTTTGTTTTCAAACACTCTGTGCGCAAACATTTTCTTGAACGCATCATGTCGTCTTGATCTCATTCTCTCCTTTTCTCCCTTATCCTCTCCTATACTCCTTTCCTTTCATCATCCATTTTATATAAATTATATGTATGTATTTATGTATATATTTTGTATAAATATATATTATAATATTTTATGTATTATATTGTGTACATTTTTGTAGCTTTTTAGCACCGCCTACTCAATATCTCTGTTTTGCTCAAGGTCAGCTGGTAGATAATGACGTATGGCATTAAGCTCGCCTTTTTGTACGGAACATTGTTGTGTGTGCAATAAAGTCTTTAAATAAATAAATAAAATACTCCAGTAGTCAAGGATCGAACTAACATGCTATCGAATGGACAACTGAGGTCTGACCATTGGACTATTGTCCCCGTTGGTTTATTTCTGGGATCTGGGATATACTATTATGACCACTCATAAGTAATCGTTAGCATTTAAATTTGAACTTGAACCGTACATAGTAACGTCGATGACCGCTTATATTTTACCAAGAATGGTATCAAATTTTAGGACTAAAGATCGCAATTTATCAGTTATTAAAGCAATTAGTGTTGTTGCCCCCGCACTTGAGATAATTGGAAGTTTGAGCTGTCACGCATGTCAATTGTTAGTTGCTAGGCAATTTATTATTTGCTAGAACTTTTCCGCGCATGCGTAGATTAATATTTTTTGAGTTTCCTTTTCCACGGTGCGCTGTGGCAACTGAGGTGCGTTGTCAGATGTCCCGCTTTTGGCAGAATGTCCCTTTTGATCTATGGTAGGTATTATGGTTCGATTGATCTCAGTAAAGCAGTCGTTATGAATAACGTCTTTAATATTAACATAATAACATATGAATTAATTCAGAACATACTGTGTCAACATAAATATTGGTAAAGTCAGATTGAAAAAAACTGGTTTTATTTTATTTTTACGAGTGATTTCGTTTAGATGCCAAGCAAATGGTTAATATTATTAACCATTAACTTAATAAAGAACAAAACTAGATCTTATTACAACTACTTAAAGTGCCAAGCTTGACGTGCCCTCTGTACCATTTACCACAATTTGTGCATCAATCGATCTTTTGTAAGCTTAGCAGGATTTCGGGAATTTTACAAAGGATTTTCCTTTTTCCTTCGTTCAGTGACCGAAACTTTACTTTTGAGGTACGAATCAGTAGAATGAGAACGAACCGGTTTAAAAAAAGATCAAAGCTTGCTTTAGAGAAACAAGTTTGCTATAAGGTTTTTCTTTAGAAGTACTTATTTGATATTTTAAGCAATGGTATTGACTGGTGAATAATTTTACTGTAGAATAAACTTTTAAAATAAGTTTTATCATAAGAGTCTCCTTTGAAGAAACTTATTTCTTAACCTTTTGACTTTACTTTTCACTTTTGCTCTTTTCTCGATTATCTATTTAGGTGTTTCGGATTATTCCTTGAACTCTTATTTCAGTAAATAATTATTTTAAAAATAATGTATATTTTTTTATATTTACACAAAACTCAATACGCGTATTATTGTGTATTGTACAGCATCTTATATTTCAAGTTTTTCTCGTGTCTGTTAGCATTTAAATTACAAAACCTTAACGAAGCTAGTTAATTTCCATCAAAAATAAACTCTATTTTTTGCGGGTCAGGGTTCATAAACACAGCCTATAATTATCTAAATTTCCTCGGGGATCGTGCGTTCCATTGTACGGAGAATTTATAGATCAAAATAACCACGCAGAAGAATTTCTGCTGAAACTTCGCTTAGATATTGGCAAAATATTTAAAATAAGGCAAGTTCATTAAAAAGTAAGCAGTAACTCCCTTTTCAAAATAGGCATTGTTTAAAAGGGACCCTAACAAATATTACTTTATTGCACTAACCAATATCTCTTGTGACTCACTCAAACTTTTTATATTTTTTTTTTATATTTTTAAACCGGCAGACAGTGGTGACTGAGTTTGTTGCGGCGCTTCTTCTCAGCACTTGCCAAATGTTTGTCTCGAAGCGCTGCACTATGGATCGAAATTGCGATTTATGGACATAGCGATTTTTTTCACAATTTATTTTCAAATTTTTAAAGTCATAAATATTGTCTATAAGAGCAACCAACAATGAAGAGTAAATAATTATGTATTTGTGATGTTGCGAACGATCCTCCTTCCACCTTTATACTCTTTCGGCCTATAGATTTGCAAAAACTAAATTCTCTGTATCATTGTCATTTTTGTTCTTAATTTTTGACCTGTCTCTTAGAAAACTTAAGCTCGTGAAAATACATTCTGTCTGATCTCGAATCCCTCTTATCTATTATAACGCACATATTATACAGTCCAGATTCTTTTACAACATTAAGCTTGCCTGGTCTGAAATTATGTTGATCCCGACTGGCCGTGGTCTCTTCCACGTGGTACTAGTCTGCCCTATACTAGAGTGTAATTTAAAAGCCGGAGGCGCGGAGGGAGTGCGGTCCTCGCTCGCTGTAACATAATATCCGGCAGCTTTTACTTACTTTAATTTTCATTTTTCGGAACCTCATAACTTCTGAACGGGCAACTTTGTGCGCGCGCTGTTAGTGTAGGATTATAGTCAACAAGCCATAGATCAAGGCTCAAGTAGTTTCAAAGCAAAATCTGTCAAGGCTTAGTCTAAATCGACCACTTTATGTTTCATTCCATACAAAGAAAATGGAAAATATTTTTTTCCAGCCAAACTGTTGGTTTAGAGAAAAACGTTTCATAATATTTATTCATCAGAATAACATACCCTATCGATAGGTATTTTTTTCAAACAGAAATTGTGAAAAAAATATCGCTGATTTTATTCCTTTTAATTTTATTAAAATGTGTTTTTAGCAGTAATTTAAGGTTAATTCACATTATTAACGTACAGAATCTTTATATTTTCGTTAAATCTTTAAAGATATTCCAAAAAAAAGTCACTTTTACTTACTTTTTTTTAAATTTTCAGAACCTCATAACTTGTGAACGGGCAACTTTGGGCGCGCGCTGATTGCGTAAGATTATAGTCAACAAGCCATAAAACAAGGCTTAAGTAGTTTCAAAGCAAGATCTGTCAAGGCTTAGTCGAAATCGACCACTTTATGTTTCATTCCATACAACGAAAATGGAAAATATTTCTTTCCAGCCAAACTATTGGTTTTAGACAAAAACTTGTGCAGCATTTATTCATCAGAATAACGTAACCTATCGATAGGTAATTTTTTCAAATAGAAATTGTGAAAAAAATCGCTATGTCCATAAATCGCAATTTCGATCCATAGTGCGCTGGTAGGGAAAAAAATGAATGAGACATGTATAGGCTCCTTAAGAGCATTTGACGATTTGCAAGAACTAATTTAATTAGTCTAAACAAATAAAGATAATTTTGATTTTGATTTTTGATTTTCAAAGTCACTTAGGAAGCTAACCTTCAGGTATAAAATAACCTCCAGCGAAAATTCTATAAAAATTGTAATCTGTCATCATCATCATAATAATATAGTTATGCTGTTTTGAACTCTCGTCGAGAGAAGTTCATCAAGATAGAAAACGCTCATATTATGTTCTCCCTTTGTAATATTTCAAAAATACACCCATAATTTCAAATCAAATCAAATATCATTTATTTGCATTAAATAAGGGGATTTCACAATGGGTGTTATTACATTTTGTCAGATGTACTTATGCCTATTTAGCCATTTTAAATGTATAGCATGCAAATTCTACAATTTTGTCCTACATTAATTAATTAACATTATAATTTATTATATTACAGTGTCCTATTTTTAAGAAAATCTCCAATGGAGTAAAAACATTCCTCTATTAGCAACCTCCTCAACTCCATTCGAAATCTGTTATAAGGCAGTACTTAGCTTTATTCTCTTCCCAAACTTCATTAACATCGTCTCTGTCTATTTTTGTCATTTTACTAAATCAACTTCACACATAAGTGCCTATATTCAGGTCACGGAAAGTGCTGGCATTGTTTTTGCGTTACATCATTATCGGTTAAGCACCTCCTCAATTCCTTTAATGGCTCTGAAAGCCACCAATTTTGCTAAGCTCCTGCGGAAATGTCAAAATTCCGATAGTGAAATTGTTGGTTAAGTTTTTTACAATTTTGTTAAATAATTTCGTAACGTTTTAAAAAAAAGTCATTAATGTAGTAATCAGGTCTAAGCCTTAAACTAAGTAGTGCTTGAACGTGGTATTTAATATTAACCACTATCCAGTAGGTATATGCAAAATCTACTAAGAAGAAATTAGGTTTACCCAATTTTTTTATTCAAGACTAGCGGCCGCCCGCGACTTCGTACTCGTGGATCCCGTTTTACCCCCTTCATCTATCTTACGCGGTTTAGATTTTCTCATACAAATGTTTTTTCCCGCTAACTCCCGTTCCCGTAGGAATTTTGCAATATCCTGTTGTAACTCTAAGCTTTAAATTTACTAAGGTACCTGCATGCCAAATTTCAAGCGTCTAACTTAAGCGGTTTACATTTTTCATACAAAAGGATTTTCCCGCTAATTCCCGTTCACGTGGGAATTCCTAAGTATACTTTAACCTGCCCAGGAGTATGAAGAATAAT
>NW_021137806.1:0-1232 GCF_004193835.3 Ostrinia furnacalis | reverse complement strand
AGGTTTTTATAATATTTAAACAAAATGAGTCAATATTTATATGAATATCAAGTAGCCAGTTGTCTCGAGAATGCAGGAGATAAAATAGAGCCCGATTTACATGATACTTTTCGAAGTTTGAAGACATCCCCTCAGAACAGAGTGTTCATAAATTCGACACAGAAATAGAGCTCAAAAGTGATTATTACGGAATAATTCAGTGTGTTTGATATATTTTGTAAATAATAATTAGGAATAAAATAAAATAAAAAATAATTTCTGATAATTTTATAAAAAACAAGTTTTTTTATTTTGCTTTGTTATAAGTCCAGAAATTTTCATTTTATTTAACTTTGAGTTTAAAATGTGTATAAAGCATCTATTCAATGTCCAATTAGTGTTAGTTTTTGGTCCCCATAATAACTTTCCAAGATTTTTCTAGAAGACCATTGTGGAGACTATTAGTTGCAAATAAAAAATTCTTTGTTTTTTGTTATAATTGATTTTAGATGTTTATTTATGCTCGATAGACGATTTTTTAAAGCAATCGTATAATTTAGTGAGCCCACTAATACATATAAATCACAAATTGAATTGATTTTAAATATTTACGTAAAATTTTTCAATTTCCGCTTGGGGTTATTTTTTACCCCAGGGTGTTCCATGTGTAACCAAAAATAACGATGTTACTTAAGGGTTAAATTTTCATAACACTTCTTAGTTATTTACCTTGGAAATAATTATATTCATTTCAATATTTCAATCGCAATAATCGTTTAAAACAGAATACATAAAAGAATATTTACATTGTTGTAAGACTGGGTGCACTAATTTTAACAACAAAAAAATCAGTGAAATTAAATTTCAAATTCTAAAAAAAGTGGCGGCGTACGAACTTAGTAACTGTTATATTTGATTAGGAAGTTCTTTCAACATTATATTTATAGCGTTAAAACAGAATACAAACCTACAGTTTTTTTGTAATGGGCATCGCAAGAGAACATGTACCATTGGGTCGTTTTCGTGCCTCTGGGCATATATGGGTTAATTATTTTCTAAGAAAAATAACAGCGTTTATCGCAAATTAAATTTAGCTAAAACATTTCCAAAAGCATGGCAGATTACGGTTTTCTTAATTTACCAAATAAAACTGTGTTCTTAGTTTTTTTTTTCAATATCTTCTATCTGATTTAGACCAATCGATAGTATGAGCGATTTCAGGTAGGTAGGATCTATCAATTATTCGATAATTC
>NW_021137805.1:0-16924 GCF_004193835.3 Ostrinia furnacalis | reverse complement strand
AGAACACCCTGGAGATGACGTCATCATCATCATCATCATCGTCAGGTCATCAAACCTCGTCTCGATCACTTGTCTGTCTCACTATGCCGCCTTTACAGTAGCCGTCTAGTCTTGGTCTCTTGACGTAGTCTCTTGTGTCAGTCTCGCGTCAGTCTCTTGTGTCAGTCTCTTGTGTCAGTCTCGCGTCAGTCTCTTGTGTCAGTCTCTTGTGTCAGTCTCTTGTGTCAGTCTCGCGTCAGTCTCTTGTGTCAGTCTCTTGTCTAAGTTTCTTGTCTCGGTCTCTTGTGTCATTCTCTTGTCTCAGTCTCCTTGCCAGTCTCTTGTCTTGGTCTCTTGTCTTGGTCTCTTGTCACGGTCTCTTGTTCCGGACTCTTATCGCAGTCTCTTGTCTCGGTCTCTTGTCTTGGTCTGTTGTCTCAGTGTCTTGTATTAGTCCCTTGTCTCAGTCTCTTTTCTCAGTCTCTTATCGCAGTCTCTTGTCTCGGTCTCTTGTCTCGGTCTATTCTCGGTCTCATGACGTAGTGTCTTGTCGCTGGCTCTTGTCTCGGTCTCTTGTCTCGGTCTCTTGTCTCGGTCTCTTGTCTCACTATCTTGTCTCTTAGCACCTTGTATTGGTCTCTTGTCTCGGTCTCTTATCTCGGTCTATAGTCTCAGTCTCTTGTCTCGGTCTCTTGTCTCAGTCTCTTGACGTAGTCTCTTGTCTCGGTCTCTTTTCTAAGTCTCTTGTCTCTATCACTTGTCTCTGTCATTATACGAACCGCCTTAAGGAATGTGGGTGTGGGTAGGAATGAAATGAAACTCACATAATAATATCAATCGCCAGTGTATTAGGTCTGCCGGTAGTAGTGCGGCGCCACCTCGAGCAGCCACGCCTCCTGGGTCACCGTCAGTTCACGCATGAACGTCTTGTCGCCGGCGCTTTGGACGCTTGCGAATACCACCCTGGGATGATGTCGTCATCATCATCATCTACTTGACTTACACTTTTACAGTTGCGGTCTCTCGTTTCGGTCCTTGACTTAGTCTCTTGTCTCAGTCTCTTGTCTCGATCACTTGTCTCTGTCACTATGCGAGTCGCCGCCTTTACAGTAGCGGTCTTCTGTCTCGGTCTAGTCTTGGTCTCTTGACGTAGTCTCTTGTCTCGGTCCTTGATTTAATCCTTGTCTTAGTCTCTTGATTTAGTCTCCCTTGTCCGAGTCTATTGTCTCGTCTCTTGTGTCAGTCTCTAGTGTCAGTCTCTTGTGTCAGTCTCTTGTGTCAGTCTCGCGTCAGTCTCTTGTGTCAGTCTCGCGTCCAGTCTCTTGTCTCGGTCTCTTGTCTTTGTCACTATACGAGCTGCTGCCTTAACCGATTGAGTCCCAGACGGCACGCGCATTAATTAATATCACACCAATTAATATAATCTATTGTGTCTAGATTCGCAGAGCTTGAAGGATTAAGGAATGTGGGTGTGGGTAAGAATGAAATGAAACTCACATAATAATATCAATCGCCAGTGTAATAGGTCTGCCGGTAGTAGTGTGGTGCCACCTCGAGCAGCCACGTCTCCTGGGTCAAANTCGGAACATAAGTTTTTTACTGTTTCGCGGATTTACCCGTCAGTATCTTGTTTCGGTCTCGGTCTCATGTCTCGGTCTCTTGTCTCTGCCACTATACGAGCCGCCTTAAGGAATGTGGATGCGGGTAGGAATGAAATGAAACTCACATAATAATATACAACGCCAGTGTATTAGGTCTCTGCTACTATACGAACCGTGCGACAGAGACAAGTCTAATCTCGGTTTTTTGACGTAGTCTCTTATCTCGGTGTCCTGTTTCAGTCTCTTATCTCGGTCTCTTGTCTCGGTGTCTTATCTCAGTCTCTTGTCTTGTCTCGGTCTCTTGTCTCTGTCACTATACGAGCTGCTGCCTTAAGGAATGTGGGTGTGGGTAGGAATGAAATGAAACTCACATAATAATATCAATCGCCAGTGTATTAGGTCTGCCGGTAGTAGTGCGGCGCCACCTCGACCAGCCACGCCTCCTGGGTCACCGTCAGTTCACGCATGAACGTCTTGTCGCCGGCGCTTTGGGCGCTGGAGAACACCCTGGAGATGACGTCATCATCATCATCATCATCAGCAGGTCATTATCTTAGTATCTACTTTACTTGATGGAATCGAGCTTTACTTGGACTGATGCTTATCATTGCCTAAAGTAAATTCAAGTAACAGTTGCGGTCTCTTGTCTCAGTCTCTTGTGTCAGTCACTTGTCTCTGTCACTATGCGAGCCGTCTCCCGTCTCGGTTTAGTCTTGGTCTCTTGACGTAGTCTCTTGTCTCAGTCTCTAGACTTGGTCTCTTGTTACGGTCTCTTGTCTCGGTCTGTTGTCTCAGTCTCTAGTGTATTAGTCTCTTGTCTCGGTCTCTTGTCTCGGTCTCCTATTTCAGTCTCTTGTCTCGGTCTCCTATTTCAGTCTCTTGTCTCGGTCTAGTCTCGTTATTTTGTCTCGGTCTCTTGTCTCAGTCTCTTATGTCAATCTCTTGTCTCAGTCTCTTGTGTCAATCTCTTGTCTCGGTCTCTTGTCTCTGTCACTATACGAGCTGCTGCCTTAACCGATTGAGTCCCAGACGGCATTAATTAATGTCACAAGTCACAACAATTGATAATCTATTGAGTCTAGATTCGCGGAGCTTGAAGGATTAAGGAATGTGGGTGCGGGTAGGAATGAAATGAAACTCACATAATAATATCAATCGCCAGTGTATTAGGTCTGCCGGTAGTAGTGCGGCGCCACCTCGAGCAGCCACGCCTCCTGGGTCACCGTCAGTTCGCGCATGAACGTCTTGTCGCCGGCGCTTTGGACGCTGGAGAACACCCTGGAGATGACGTCCTGATCATCATCATCTACTTGACTTATTATATGCCCGTTTTCACTATCAATTCCTAATTTTTAAGGGAGCCTTTTGAAAACAAAATCCCTGTGATGTTTTGAATGAAGAATGACTTAAAAATTAGGCTTTGATGATGAAAACGGGCATTAGTGTCTCGGTCTCTTGTCCCAGTATCTTGTTTCGGTCTCTTGTCTCAGTCTCGGCTCAGTCTCTTATCTCGGTCTCCTGTTTCAGTCTCTTATCTTGGTCTCTTGTCTCGGTCTCTTGTCTCAGTCTCTTGTCGCAGTCTCTTCTTTTATTCTTTTTTCTCGGTCTCCTGTGTCAGTATCTTGTCTCGGTCTCCTATTTCAGTCTCTTGTCTCGGTCTCTTGTCTCTGTCACTATACGAGCTGCTGCCTTAAGGAATGTGGATGCGGGTAGGAATGAAATGAAACTCACATAATAATATCAATCGCCAGTGTATTAGGTCTGCCGGTAGTAGTGCGGCGCCACCTCGAGCAGCCACGCCTCCTGGGTCACCGTCAGTTCACGCATGAACGTCTTGTCGCCGGCGCTTTGGACGCTGGCGAATACCCTGGAGATGATGTCATCAGCATCATCATCTACTTGACTTATGCCCGTTTTCACCATCAATCCCTAATTTTTAAGTGACCCCTATGACAATTAATTCTTAAGTGACCCCTATGACAATTATTTGTTACCATAGGGGTCACTTAAAAAGTAGGAATTGATGGTGAAAACGGGCATTACACTTTTACAGTTGCGGTCTCCCGTCTCGGTCTAGTTTTGGTCTCTTGACGTAGTCTCTTGTCTAAGTCTCTTATCTCGGTCTCTTGTGTCAGTCTCTTGTCTCAGTCTCCTTGCCAGTCTGTTGTCTTGGTCTCTTGTTCCGGTCTCTTATCGCAGTCTCGTCTCAGTCTCTTGTCTCAGTCTCTTGTCTTGGTCTGTTGTCTCAGTCTCTTGTATTAGTCCCTTGTCTCAGTCTCTTATCGCAGTCTCTTGTCTCGGTCTCTTGTCTCGGTCTTTTATCTCAGTCTCTTGTCTAGGTCTAGTCTCGGTCTCATGACGTAGTCTCTTGTCGCAGTCTCTTGTCGCAGTCTCCTGTCTCAGTCTCTTATCTCAGTCTCTTGTCTTTGTCTCTTGTCTCTGCCACTATACGAGCTGCCTTAAGGAATGCGGGTAGGAATGAAATGAAACTCACATAATAATATCAATCGCCAGTGTATTAGGTCTGCCGGTAGTAGTGCGGCGCCACCTCGAGCAGCCACGCCTCCTGGGTCACCGTCAGTTCACGCATCAACGTCTTGTCGCCGGCGCTTTGGACGCTGGCGAATACCACCCTGGGAACAAATGGTATGGATTTATTTATCACTAGCAACCCGCCCCTGCTTCGCACAGGTACAAATTACACTTAAAAACCGTCCTCTTGAATCACTCTATCTTTAAAAAAAACCGCATCAAAATCTGTTGCGTAGTTTTAAAGATAAGGGACAGACAGTGAGCGCGTTTAAAAATGTGTGAAAATTTTAGTTTTTGAACGTTTCCCGCTAGGGGCGCTGTACAATCCGTCATACATAATGTCATTTTTGATGAAAAAACACACTCAGCCCTCAGAAAGCGACTTTCATACTATGTAATGATGTTTGTCACTTATTATCCGCTTTGCATCGGAGGGAAGTGGAACCTGAACTTCGAACTCCTCTTATGTTCTTCTGATTAAAATGAAGACCACACGGGAAAAACAAAGAATGTCAAAAAACTACAATTAAGAGAAAAACAGTTTTTAAAGTCAAATGACAGTCTAACTTTTTCCCTGAGTCAAACTTTTACCTTCACTGGTTGGGTTATTGGCGGTCAAGCTGTAGATCCTGGCTACACAGGAGTTACAGCGGTGGGAACGAGAGGTGGGAAATAGTGCCGTCACTGTCACTCACCATTTGGGCTGTTATGTAGCGTGGCGCCTCTGAGGCCGCGATACTCGCAGGTGGTGCTGAGGTAGGTCGCTTGCGGGAGCCTGACAGGCTACACTCGAGTGTTAGTGACTGTGACTCACCACTTGGGCTGTTGTGTGTGGTAGAGACAGCTATCGGGGCTGATGTGTAGCGTGGCGCCTCTGAGGCCGCGATACTCTAGGTAGGTCGCTTGCGGGAGCCTGACAGGCTACACTCGAGTGATAGTGACGTCACTCACCACTTGGGCTGTTGTGTGTGGTAGAGACAGCTGTCGGGGCTGATGTGTAGCGTGGCGCCTCTGAGGCCGCGATACTCTAGGTAGGTCGCTTGCGGGAGCCTGACAGGCTACACTCGAGTGATAGTGACGTCACTCACCACTTGGGCTGTTGTGTGTGGTAGAGACAGCTGTCGGGGCTGATGTGTAGCGTGGCGCCTCGGAGGCCGCGATACTCGCCGGTCGTGCTGAGGTAGGCCGCTTGAGGGAACAGGCCTGACAGGACGCATTTCATCACGCGAATGGTTTTATCTGGAAATATAAACAGGGTAAATCTAGACTGCATCTCACTTAACACCAGGTGCGATTGGGGTCAAATACCTGCCTTGTTATGAATTAAAAAAATTAAAGGACAGGAGCCAAAAAATATGAGACATGTAAAGGCTCCATAAAAGCCAAATTTTATGATTTTCAAATCATAATTTAATTAGAAAAAGCAATTACTTTTTTTTTTTATTAATTGGTCAATTGAAGCAGTCTTAATGATGTATCCTCATGCTCGATGGACCGATGACCTCCAGGGTTTATCCTCCTGATTGCTACTGGATACAAATTCTTCTGTCAAATCTTTCAAGTCAATTACTGGTAGAACAACTGAGGTGGGAGTACTACAATGTCAAAAATCACCTTTTTCTATGCTTTTAAAGTATAAAACCAATGATATTTGTATGCCCCACGTTTAGAACCACCATGTATTCTAATAGGGAACCCATCAAACCTCAAGCGGTCGCCATAATGACACGTAACAATGAGGGCTATCGTTTTTATACTTAACAGTTGGCACCCCTGGCGATTGACAGGACCTTACTCTACAGTGGCGCCATCTTGATGAGTGCAAATGCGATAGTCCTCCTACCACTTTAGCGCTCACCAGTTGGTGCCACTGTCTTCGCTACTAGCAAGTGACGGGACCTTACTCTACAGTGGCGCTAACTGGTGAGCGCTAAAACGATAGCCCTCATTGATTAACGCCCGCATTCACAAACATTACTATGAGGTCTCACAGTGCGCGTGGACGCACAGGGTGACACACGAACCAATCACAGAGCTCTATTCAACGCTGTGCGTTTGATTTGCTGCTTTACTTAAGCAAGCATCGTTTGTGAATACGGGCGTAAGTTCACCTAACGTAAACTCATGGTAAGCACACTGAATGTATTGTTGCAATGGTTGTATTGTAGCCTGGATTTAAAATTACAAAAAATTTAATAATAATTGATGATTTTTATTGAAATAGTATGTTACCTAATCCCAGATCTGGCTGTTCGAAGGTCTTGTTTTTCAATTGGAATTTATTTTTGACTAGTTTCTCTAAGCTGCATCGGATCTCACAGGCCTGGAATAAAGAAGGATATAGAATAGAAGTTAATAATTGACCCTTTTTTAAACTTTCTTCAACAGAACGAAATGTATGCGAGAAAAATCGCAGTCAGAAAAAAATCAATAAGAAATGACTTTTACTAGTTTATTCACCTATTTTGATATAAATGATTAATCCATACTATTTTTAACTTTATCACACTCTTTTTATTAGAACTTCTTTGTAACAAAATATGTATTCAATACTGTTTAATTGGTAGTAATGTTTTCTCTTATGTTGATAGCATGTGAAAGAAATAAAACACAGTCGTTGCAAAAATCTACGTTTGTTTAAATAGGTCCAGAAAAAATAACAATGTGAACTTTCTTGTTCAAATTTTGTATTGATGTGATGCGTTCATTTGACCTAACAGCTCAGGCCGCTGGATGCGGCAAATCTATATTATAAGTGCGAAAGTACCTGTCTGTGTCGCTTTCACGCCTAAACCACTGGACCGATTTTGGTGAAATTTGACATAGAGATAGTTTGAGTCCCGGGAAATGACATAGGATAGTTTTTATCCCGGTTTTTGAAACAGGGACGCGCGCGATAATGTTTTTCTGTGACAGACAAAACTCCACGCGGGCGAAGCCGCGAGCGGAAAGCTAGTTCTTAAATAAAGCAAAAGACATAAATTATTGTTTAACTAACCTTCTCCATAACCCTGTAATTGACATACATCTTCCTGCACCAGTCTTTGCACGCCTTTCTCGCGCGTCTTTCGTCCGGCTGCGCGTCTCTCACTTTCACGAACGCGTCGTACACATTCAGGTACATTATTATGTCGCCTTCTGCTACCTGCAAAACAAATTAAACGTAAATTAAATACTCATAAATTCAAGTCCCAATTTCCAACTAGAAAGAATAATTTTGTATTAAAAAACTCATTTATTTATGCAAGTAGGCTTTAAAAAATCAATTTTATATAAAACCTTTTTCGACTTTTTTAAGCTTCAATGGAAATAAACGCTATGTTATTTTTTCTATAATTGTTCAATTTATTAATTAAGCTGTATTATTTGTTAAAAACGCATGCTATCATGTTTCTTGTTACTATCTACAGTCACTCTCCCTATCAGTGTGTGCGTGTGACTTGTATTTCGATTACCTTGTTATTCTTCTTTTTTGTGTTATAATATGACTATACGCCAATAACTTATGTCTATCGATTTTTCGAAATCGATAAGATTTCCAATTGGCCAAACTCTATAGCTATCAAACTCGAAACGTCACATAGATCATCAAAGGTGAAAAAGACTATAGACAGGCCGGTTCATCTCCGCGAGTTTACATCGAAAACAAAACACGCACGATGGCCCACCTACAGGATACTATTCGACAAGGCCTCACATACAAGCGAACATTGACTCACGCACGCGTATTCTTGTGTATGAGGGAAGAAAATAAAGAAAATGGTGTACTAAATATTGTGCAGTATTTAACTGCCTGAATAATAATAAAAACACAGAATGTACTTTTTTAAGTTGCCTCAAGACACTGAGAGGTAAATAAGTAGTTAATATTATTCATGATAATTCATGCTAAATCATGTATTTCCTCCGCCATTTTCCGCAGTTTGGCACCTCACGTCACATCATTTTACCGAAGTCAGCCCTATATAGTTCCAAAATACTGGACTGTCCTATCGATGACATTGACAGTGGGGCGCCACCGTCAATACCGGATCGCTGGTTCCGATTTTTGCCATGTTGGAAACCATATAGTTGAACGATGGTAGCGCCCCCCTGTCATTGAGTTTGGCGGGACAGTTCAGCGTGGGTCATCTATAGCTTCGGCGCAGTGCCGATCACTGACGTTTGTCAACAAAATGGTGCTTGACTCTTGAGACAAGCTAAATTACACCATATTGTTAATGACATTGAGCATACATTTTTTTAATACCTTCGCGAAGTAAAACTTCTGTACATAGTACTTATTATTATTCTGTGCTATAGAGCCGTATAAAATACCTCAAAGTTGTTCCTCCTCGCCATCCTAGCCGCGATATTCTCTTTGCCAGTACCTCCTTTAGCGAACGCGCTGTCTACCTGCAGCATAGCCGCTATGGACAGAGCCTCGTCTATGCACCCGAATTCGCCTGCGAAAATAAAAGAATATTTAAAATCATCTTGTTTTATAACGGCAACACAATCGGAAACCTAATGAGTAGTGTCCTAAACCTAATGTGTAGGTTTCGTTTTCGGTTGAGTTTCGGTAAAAACACGAGTTTCGGTTTAGTTTCGTTTTCGGCGGCAAACTTGCCGAAACTACGACCGAAACCGAATGTGCATTCGGGAGTTTCCGCGCTGTTATCGGTCATGTTCGGCGCGTTGAATGAGTGAATTATTTATTTATTTATTTCTCTCACAACATATTAGGAAAAACATTTCGTATAATGTATCTTTAACAGATATATTAGATTATCATTGTGAAAGCTGGTGCCTATTGTAGATTTTAAGAAAATCTGTATTACAGATTTTGATGATGATGATGATTATGAATCCATTCAGAGTCAATGTCGTGATTCGCTCGCTTGTTTGTTTGCTGTTAGTTTTGTTTTGTTGCGGTGGCGAGTTTTCGAGTGATTTGTTTTGAATTTGGTAAGTTTTATCTCGTTTTATGTCGTTATAACATAAGAGCGGGTAGTAAACATAAAAAAAAATATTCAATATGACTGATAAAAGTATAATCAAGTTTAATCTAACCAATAATTTTTTTTTGGGTTCGCAAATGCTATACGTAAACAAACATTAGTTAGGTAGTTAGTAATAGTAATGACTATAGTGCATTTCATGGTGATAATATTATGGATTCAGAGTTTCAAAGTTCATTTTAGTATTTATCACCAAGGTATCCAAGTGGCAGTAGTGGCAGTAGGTACCGACAGTAGATACTAACTTACGTACTACCAATTTTGTTTTGAGAAATTATTAAGGTAAAAGACCCGACCATGGGACGGGTTATGTAGATGTCCTGAATAATGCGAGTAATTAAAAAAAATGTAGACTATAAATCCTTCTTTTTCTTTTTTAATACATAATTTGACACCTTTTAGAGTAAAAAGGCGCTTTATAAGTTAAATTTTAATGCAATTTAAATTCAAATTCAAAATATGAGCCTTGTAAGGAAGTTTCGGTTTCGGTTTCGGTTTCGGCCGAAATAGACACCGTTGCCGAAATTCGTTTTCGGTTTCGGTTTCGGTCGTAAAACTAGTTTCGGTCGGACACTACTAATGAGACACATTTATGATTTATGTTACGAGATTTTTCCATATAATAGGAAGATAATTATTTAGATTTTAAGACAACAGTTTTTTTGCCAATCCAAAGAACATTCCACTTATACCTTTTGCATAGCAAAATAATACTTATTGCAACTGTATAAGATGGCTCATTGATTAAATTGATGTACATTCAAACTATTATGGCCATCACAAAAAATTCAAGTCGACTACAAATTGAAGACATACAACACCCAGACCTGTCCGTTTTATTTATGTAAAACATACAAGCACATTCACTTACAACATGTTGTAAAAGTAAAAAGTATAGTCCATGGTCTGATTTATTTATAGCTATTCTATAGTCTATGGAATCTCTCTGTATGTGGAATTTCGTAATGGCGACTACGAGTATAAGTCTTAAAGGCAGATCATCTTTTATTTATTAAAACATGGCTCCAGCGGTGGCTTTTGGGACATTAATAACAGAAGGAGACATTTGTGTCAACTGTCAATTCTTTTTATACTTTTTATAGAGCAGTTTTTTGAGTCAATTTTAATTTATTAATTCACACTCACCACTGTTACAAAGCATCTTCGCACACATAGGACTCAAAGGCAACTCGGCCATAAGCACTCCGATATCTGTGGTCAAATCCCCATGCTTGTCTATGGCCTTCAGAGCGTATAACGTTTCTAGACCAGAGAGAAGACTTTTGGCTGGTGGTGGCGTGGGGAATGTGAACCTGAAAGTTAAAAATAAAGCAAATAAACAATGTATTTATTTGCTTGGAATATATTAATTGTTTTAGTGACTGTTGGAGATTTGGAAAACACACAGTAGTGTTGCCGATCTATAGTCGACTATCGATAGTCTATCGATAGCCGAACTATCGCAAGACTATCGATAGTATCGATACTATCGATAGCTCAAAACGAGGCAATACTATTGAATATGTGCAATACTATCGATAGTATTGTTGCTCGTGAAGAATAAACTATCGCTAGTATCGATACTATTCAGATAATTTTACTATCGATAGTTCGGCAACACTAACACACAGCAAAGGGGTAAAAGTCATCCGTTCATTCTCAAATTAAAGAAAATAATGCAAAGATTCTCTTAAGATCCGTATCGATGTGTCAATGTCAAATCTTGTTTTTTAGGGTTCCGTACCAAAAGGGTACCTACTAACTTTTTCTTTTTTTCGTTTACAAATACATTAATAAAGGTGCATGGTAGCAATCCCGTTAATAATTATTATTTTAGGGTGGGTTGCACCATCTTACTATAACTTTGACAAACGTCAAATCTGTCAAATTCCATACAAAAAACAGCAGATATAGTTACGGTTAAAGTTAGATGGTGCAACTGAGCCTATTGGCACCTGTCAGGAACGGAACCTGTACTTACCGCAGTAAATTATGGATACCCAAGGCTTTCAGCTGCAACAGGACAGAGGATAAGTCGCTCCTGGATATTTCTGGCGGCACGCACGGCGGTAACTTGTCGTATTCCTCTTCTGTGTATAACCTGGAAATACATTAATATAACGTTAGCGTCTTGAATAAAAATAAGTTGGCTAGTGATGGCTTTTTAAAATCTGGAAAGCTTTGCAAAAAAATTATGCATTTTATTGTGTTAAACAGTTGCCTAGTTACGTTTAAAAATGGGCAATATTTCTTACTGAAGCCTGGTCCGTGAGCACGTAGAATTTTGTCCAATGACCCCAAGCTACCCATCCTTATCGCTCGCGCGTAATTATATTGCTGTCGCGACTGTGGGACGGGCGCCCGCAGTGAGTGTGCGAGCGTGACAGCAACATAATTACGTGCGAGCGACAAGGATGGGCAGCTTGGGGTCATTGGACAAAATTCTACGTGCTCACGGACCAGGCTTTAGCTATACCCGCGACTTCGTACGCGTAAATAGAATATTTTTTCCTGATTTAGCAACGTTTTTCTTTACTGAGTTTTATTAGTTTTTACTACCACCTCTATTTTCTGTAGAGTGATTTTATAATATAAAATTATGTAAAAGACTTCCTTGATAAGGCTATCCAACACAAAAATATTTTTTCAAATCGGAGTAGTTCCTGAGTTTAGCGCGTTCAAGCAAACCAACCAACTCTTCAGCTATATAATATTAGTTGCCAGTTGCCATACGTTATACGATATTCAGCCTTAGGGTGGTTATGGTTATTCCTGATCGAACTCCGTTAGAGTGGCGTGACACACACCGAAATTATTTTGCAAGCGCAACTTTAAGGCCTTATAACTTCTCTATTTGTAGAGATATTTTCATATTAAAAACTTCTCCAAAGTTGGAGAAGTTTCTAGGTCTAGGTCCTAGAGCATTTCCCGCGACTGGTCCTGCCCGCTGCGTGGTGTCGTATCTTGTCTTTTTCTCGCTCTCTTTCTCTCTCCCTTTCTCTATCTCCCTCCCTCTCTCTCTTACAACTCACCTGTAGTCATGCGCGTCTGGTCCTGCCCCCTGCGTGGCGTTGTTTCTTGTCTTTCTCTCTCTATCTCTCACTCTCTCTCTAACAAATTACCTGTAGCACTTCCCGCTTATAGTCCTGTTTCCTGCGTGGCGTTGTGTCTTGTCTCTTTCTCCCCCTCTCTCTTTATTTCTCTCTAGCAACTCGCCTGTAGCACTTACTTCCCGCTTATAATCCTGCCCATTGCGTGGCGTTTTTCCTGCTCTCTATCTCTCTCTCTCTCTCTCTCTCTCTCTCTCTCCCTCTCTCTCTCTCTCTCTCCCTCTCCTTTTCTTTTATTCATCTCTCGCTCTCTCTTTAGCAACTCGCCTGTAGTAATATCCGCGATTGGTCCTGGCCTGCTTCGTGGCATTGATCCCGGTCTCTCTCCCTCTATCTACTCCCTCTCCCTCCCTATCTATCTATCTCTAGCGACTCACCTGTAACACTTCCCTCGTGCAGTCCTGCCCGCGCGTCCCGCGCGCTGCGTGGCGTTGTTCTTGGATATTGGCGCCACGCTTATGCTGGCAACACCTACGTCCGGAGAGAAGTGAGGCAGCTTGTGGAACCCATTGTCTAGCACTGACTGACCCACTGACGCTCGCGGTCTCTTGCATCGGTCTCTGGTCTCCCACTCTCGGTCTCTTTCTCTCTCTCTCTAACGACTCACCGGCCGCGACTGGTCTTGCCCTCTTGTGTTGTCATTTCTTGTCTCTTTCTCTCCCTATCCCTCTGTCTTTATCTCTCTTTAGTAACTAGTCTGTAGTACTTTCCGCTTATAGTGCTGCTTCCTGCGTGGCGTTGTGTCTTGTCTCTTTCTCCCCCTCTCTCTTTATTTCTCTCTAGCAACTCACCTGTAGCACTCCCCGCTTATAGTCCTGCCCGTTGCTTGACGTTGTTCCTGCTCTCTCCCTCTCATTCTCTCTCCTTCCCTCTCTTTCTTTCTCTCTCTCTATATCTCTTTAGCAACTCGCCTGTAGTACTTCCCGCAACTGCTCCTACTGCGTTGCGTTGTTTCTTGTCTCTCTTTCTCCCTTCCCCTCTCTCTTCTTCTTCTTTCTCCCTCTCTCCCTATCTATCTATCTCTAGCGACTCACCTGTAACACTTCCCTCGCGCAGTCCTGCCCGCGCGTCCCGCGCGCTGTGTCGCGTTGTTCTTGGATATTGGCGCCACGCTTATGCTGGCTACACCTACGTCCGGAGAGAAGTGAGGCAGCTTGTGGAATCTAGCTTTGAAAGTAGCGCTCGCGGTCTCTTGCATCGGTCTCTGGTCTCCCACTCTCGGTCTCTCTCTCTCTAACGACTCACCTGTCACGACTAGTCTTGCCCCCTGCGTGGCGTTGTTTCTTGTCTCTCTATCAGAGTGAGGCAGCTTGTGAAACCCGCAGTCTAGCCCTGAGAGTAGCGGTCGCGGTCTCTAGTCTCTCACTCTCTTTCTCTCTCACTCTCTCTCTTTCTTTCTCACTCTCTTTTTCTCTCTCACTCTCTCTTTCTCTCTCACTCTCTCTTTCTGTCTTTCCCACTGTTTCCCTCACTCTATTTTTCGCTAGGAACTTGTCCATAGTACTTCCCGCGACTGGTCCTGCTGCTGCGTGGTGTCGTTTCTTACTCCCTACCTCTCTCACTATAGCAACTCCCCTGTAGCACTTCCCGCTTAAAATACTGCTTCCTGCGTGGCGTTGTTTCTTGTCTCTCTCTCTCCATACCACCTCTTTCTTTGTCTCTCTCTCTCTCTCTCTCCCTACCACCTCTCTCTCTTATCTTGCCCTCTATCTACAACTCACCTGTAGCACTTCCCTCGTGCAGTCCTGCCCGCGCGTCCCGCGCGCTGCGTGGCGTTGTTCTTGGCTATTGGAGCCACGCTCACAGTCGCCACGCCCGCGCTTGGAGAGAAGTGAGGCAACTTGTGGAAACCGCAGTCTGTCACTGAGAGTAGCTGTGTCTTGTGTCGGTCTCTTGTCGCGGTCTTTAGTGTCAGTCTCTCGTCTCGGTCTCTAATTTCTCACTCTATCCCCCTCTTTCTTTTTCTCTCTCCCTCTCTCTCTATCTAGCAACGTACCTGTAACACGCCGCGAGTCTTTCATCTCTTTCGCTAGTCTCGGTCCTAGTCTCTCGCTTTCTATCCCCCTCTTTCTCTCTCTCTCCCTCTCTCTCTATCTAGCAACGCACCTGTAACACTTGCCGCGACTGGTCCTGCCCCCTTATGTTGTCGTTTCTTGTCTCTTTCTCTCCCTACCTCTCTATCTCAAGAAACTCGCCTGTAGCACTTCCCGCGACTGGTCTTGCCCGCTGCGTGTATTTCTCTCTCTGTCTCTCTCTCTCTCCCTCTCTCTTTCTCTCTCTCTATCTCTCTCTAGCAACTCGCTTGTAGCACTTACTTTCCGCTTATAGTCCTGCTCGTTGCGTGTCGTTTTTCCTGCCCTCTCTCTCTCCCTCTCTCTCTCCCTACCTCTTTAGCAACTAGCTGTAGCATTCACCGCTTATAGTTCTGCTCCCTTCGTGTTTGTTCCCGGTCTCTGTCCCCCTTTCTCTTCTTCCTCTCTCTCCCCCTATCTATCTATCTCTAGCGACTCACCTGTAGCACTTCCCTCGCGCAGTCCTGCCCGCGCGTCCCGCGCGCTGCGTGGCGTTGTTCTTGGCTATTGGCGCCACGCTCACAGTCGCCACGCCCACGCTTGGAGAGAAGTGAGGCAGCTTGTGGAACCCGCAGTCTGTCACTGAGAGTAGCTGTGTCTTATGTCGGTCTCTTGTCTCGGTCACTTGACTCGGTCTCTTGTAGTGGTCTCTAGTCTCAGTTTTTAGTCTCGGTATGAAGTTTCGGTATCAAGTTGCGATCTTTGGTCTCTCGCTTTCTATCCCCCTCTTTCTTTCTCTCTCTCCCTCTCTCTTTCACTTCTCCCTCTCTCTTTTTCTCTCTTTAGCATCTCACCTGTAGTAGCGTTCCTCGCTTATAGTCCTGCTTCCTGCGTGGCGTTATTTCTTGTGTCCTTCTCCCCCTCTCTCTTTATTTCTCTCTAGCAACTCGCCTGTAACACTTACTTTCCGCTTATAGTCCTGCCCGTTGCGTGGCGTTGTTCCCGGTCGCTCTGCCCCTCTCTCTTCTCCCTTTCTCTCTCTCCCTCCCCCCTCTCTCTTCTCCCTTTCTCCCTATCTATCTATCTCTAATGACTCACCTGTAGCACTTCCCCTTTTGCAGTCCTGTCCATTTTGGAGTTGTCGGGCCTCTCGCCCCCTCTCTCTTATCCCTTTCTGTCTCTCTCCCTTCCTCTCTATCTATCTCTCTCTCCCTACCTCTCTAACTATAGCAACTCGCCTGTAGCATTTCCCGCGACTGGCCTTGCCCGCTGCGTGTTTCTTTCTCTCTATCTCCCTCTCTCTTTCTCTTTCTCTATCTCTCTTTAACAACTCGCCTGTAGCACTCCCCGCTTATAGTCCTGCTCCCTTCGTGTTTGTTCCCCGTCTCTGTCCCCCTTTCTCTTCTCTCTCTTCCTCTCTCTCTATATCTATCTCTAGCGACTCACCTGTAGCACTTCCCTCGTGCAGTCCTGCCCGCGCGTCCCGCGCGCTGCGTGGCGTTGTTCTTGGCTATTGGAGCCACGCTCACAGTCGCCACGCCCACGCTTGGAGAGAAGTGAGGTAACTTGTGGAACCCGCAGTCTGTCACTGAAAGTAGCTCTGTCTTATGTCGGTCTCTTGTCGCGGTCTTAGTGTCAGTCTCTCGTTTCGGTCTCTAATTTCTCACTCTATCCCCCTCTTTCTTTTTCTCTCTCCCTCTCTCTCTATCTAGAAAAGCACCTGTAACACGCCGCGAGTCTCTTATCTCGGTCGCTAGTCTCGGTCCTAGTCTCTCGCTTTCTATCCCCCTCTTTCTTTCTCTCTCTCTCTCTCTCTCTCAAACAACTCACCTGTAGGAGCATTTCTCGCTTGTAGTCCTGCTTCCTGCGTGGTCATTGTTTCTTGTCTCTCCCCCNTATCTTTGTCTCTCTCTCTCTTCCCTATCTATAGCGACTCACCTGTAGCACTTCCCCTTTTGCAGTCCTGTCCATTTTGGAGTTGTCGGGCCTCTCGTCCCCTCTCTCTTCTCCCTTTCTGTCTCTCTCCCTCCCTCTCTATCTATCTCTCTCTCTCTCCCTATCCATCTATCTCTAGCGACTCACCTGTAACACTTCCCTCGCGCAGTCCTGCCCGCGCGTCCCGCGCGCTGCGTGGCGTTGTTCTTGGCTATTGGAGCCACGCTCACAGTCGCCACGCCCACGCTTGGAGAGAAGTGAGGCAGCTTGTGGAACCCGCAGTCTGTCACTGAGAGTAGCTGTGTCTTATGTCGGTCTCTTGAGTCGGTTTCTAGTGTCAGTATCTTATCTCGGTCGCTAGTCTCGGTACTAGTCTCTCGCTTTCTATCCCCTTTTTCTTTTTCTCTCTCCCTCTCTCTCTATCTAGCAACGCACCTGTAACTTGCCGCGACTGGTCATAACCCCGGCATGAAGTTGTTTCATGTCTCTCTATCTCTCTCTCTAACAAATTATCTGTAGCACTCCCCGCTTATAGTCCTGCCCGTTGCTTGACGTTGTTCCTGCTCTCTCCCTCTCATTCCCTCTTTCTCTCTTTCACTTCTCCCTCTCTCTTTTGCTCTCTTTAGCATCTCACCTGTAGTAGCGTTCCTCGCTTATAGTCCTGCTTCCTGCGTGGCGTTGTTTCTTATCTCTGTCTCTCCCTACCACCTCTCTCTTTGTCTTGCTCTTAATCTACTATCACCTGTAGCACTTCC
>NW_021137804.1:0-2838 GCF_004193835.3 Ostrinia furnacalis | reverse complement strand
TCCTTTACAAATCTAGAGCCATTTTCAGTTGCGTTCTTAACGAAGCGTTGAATGGCTCGCCCGGAGAGGCTTAGTTCAAACGATCATAGCAAATGTTGTGATAGGGATAGAGACATGCGATTTTTGGTTTTACAAAGATAATACGATAGAAAATAATACAAAGTAATAAAAACCACCTGTTATAGGGGCATTTTTTTGAGAAATTTATCAAATAACCTAAAAAATACGATTTATAGATACGATTGAGAGCGTATGAAAGTAAATCATACCAAAAATACAGTGTGAGTCACGTTAAAGTGTACATATGAAAATAGATTAAAATATACCTATTTTTATCTACAAAAAAGAGGTCAAAAATGTTTTAAGATTTTTTTAAATTTTTTATAGAATTTTTTTTCTTCCAATTACTTATTGTAAAAAAAACCTAATAACGTTTAAACTAAGCGGTATATCCTGATAAAATAAAAACAGTAATAATGCTAAATAACAGACGATACTGAAAAAATACATAAAATACCCAGAAAATGCCAACAAATAATAAAAAATGATACTTTTTGAAAAAAAAACTGCTTAAAAATTCGTATTTTTTTGGTTATTTGATAAATTTCTCAAAAAAATGTCCCTATATCAGGTGGTTTTTATTACTTTGTATTATTTTCTATTGTATTATCTTTGTAAAACCAAAAATCGCATGTCTCTATCCCTATCACAACATTTGCTATGATCGTTTGAACAAAGGCCTGCCACAACATTATTCTCCGCTACAGGTAGTGACAATTTTAATTGCAACTAAAATGCTTATTTTACTTCGAAATCTTTTGTTTTTATTTTAAATCTAACTTGTCTTTATCAAAATTACAAAATATCTAGAGCCATTTTCAGTTTCGTTGTTAACGAAGCGTTGAATGGGGCGCCCGGAGAGGCTTAGTTCAAACGATCATTGCAAACGTTGTGATAGGGATAGAGACATGCGATTTTTGGTTTTACGAAGGTAATATGATAGAGAATAATACAAAGTAATAAAAACCCCCAGTTATAGGGGCATTTTTTGGAGAAAAATATCAAATAACTAAAAAAACACGAATTTTTAAGCAGATTTTTTTCAAAAAGTATAATTTTTTATTATTTTTTGGCCTTTTTTGTGTATTTTATGTATTTTTTTAGTATCGCCTGTTATTTAGCATTATTATTGTTTTTATTTTATCAGGATATACCGCTTAGTTTAAAAGTTATTACGTTTTCTTTACAATAAGTAATTGGAAGAAAATAAATTCTATAAAAAATTTAAAAAAAATCTCAAAAATTTTTTGACCTCTTTTTTGTCGATAAAAATAGGTCTAGTTTCATCTATTTTCATATGTACACTTTAACGTGACTCACACTGTATTTTAAGCGGCCAGCACATACCTGTACCAGGCCTGGCTCACTCCGCGCGGTACATCCGATAATTATCTACAGCGAAGCGCCCCGCCGGCGGGTATTATATCAGTCGAGTGCATAGAGTAACTTGGTCGAGTGTCACGCGCGCGCCCGTCAGGACGCTGGCAACGCTGGCGTGCGTTGTAGTACCTAATTCTATGATCGAAGTATTATTTAAAAATGGACATAAAGAGAAAGAAATATTGTGCGGCGTTCGGGTGTTTAAATTCGAAAAGAAATCTACCGGATTTTATTTATCTTTTTTTTTCGCTTCCCAAAGATGCTGAAAAGTATGTTGGCCATGTAGGTAATCAATAACAACTGTCTACAGCATTTTTGCGCACGGGTTATGCATAGCTTATTTTTATTGCTTTAATACCTAGAAATAAGAATAACAACAAAAAACTATTCTGAATTTGCTTTTATGTGTAAAAAATAAAAAAATCATATCAATGAATGTAGTAATAAACATAGAGATGATTTAATTTGTTGCCAAATATTTTTTTTTCTTCCTTTCTTTCATTCTTTCTAATTATTAAAACATACCAAACATCCATTTAAGATTCATTCTCACAAGAGAAAATTTAAAATAGAGTCCAAATATTTATTAAAAATGAATAGTTCTAATTTCCCGTCATGTTCCATAGAAGATTTTTCTCATAAAAATCTAACCCTATTATGCTTTCAGTTTACTGGCCTTGGTAACGTCGTTTCTCAAATCCCACTATATTTTGATGAAAGCGTGCCCCTTGTTCTTGCGAATAAGCCCCCATAATTATCTATAAATATATCCCAATGAGAATGTGACGTGCTTCTTTAGAGACATTTTACTATGAAGATGGAAAATTCAAATCGCTATAACTCTTTAAAAAGCAAATATTTTCGATTTGTAATCGCACTTTTTTATATACATTAAATAATAATTAAATAATATAATAAGTAAAATCCATGCGCAAAAAAAAAAATTTTTTTTTGTTGACCGGTGTAATTCTTATGATAGTATAGGAACCTAACCTACCATGACTACTGCTTAGAATGCGTTCGTTCGTTTCAGCCAAATGACGTCCACTGCTGGACAAAGGCCTCTCCCAAGGTTTTCCTTTGTAAGATTCCAACAAAAAAATGTGAGACTGATAAGTACTCACAATCACAATGTCAGTTAATACGAGTCGTTGCATAGAAAAAACGACATATTGTCATACTTCATATTTTATATAAAGTAGGCATTTATTTCCACTTCGACTCGGTTCGTTCAACAAACCGGCCTAAGGTTTATTTAGCATCTTTTATTCTGACCTTATAATAGCAAGTAATGAATCTACATAAATGCACTTTGAATAAAATAATTTTGATCTGATACTTATTTCTTTCTTACTAGCCTTTGTATTTAGACCAATATCGATTGGTGTAATATATAAA
>NW_021137803.1:0-565 GCF_004193835.3 Ostrinia furnacalis | reverse complement strand
GGTCTGTTATCCAAAGCGACGGTGAACTGGATCGTACTGTCAGGCACAGAATTGACGCAGGATGGATGAAATGGCGGCAGGTCACGGGCACCATATGTGACTCACACATCCCTCTTCCCCTAAAAGGGAAGATATATAGGCCCTTAATAAGGCCTGCCGTCTTGTATGGATCAGCGTGTTGGACAACGAAAGTGGCGGATGAAAGGCGATTGCATGCAGCAGAGATGCGAATGTTGCGATGGATGTGTGGAGTAACGAGAATGGATAGAATACGGAATGAATATGTTAGAGGAAGTCTGAAAGTGGCACCTGTGACAGAGAAGCTGAGAAGTGCGCGTTTGGGATGGTATGGACATGTGATGAGACGAAATGAAAATGAGGTTGGTAAGAGAGTGTTAACTATGAATGTGGAAGGATATAGAGGAAGAGGTAGACCTAAGAAGAAATGGATGGATTGCGCGAAAGGCGATATGGGTAGGAGGGGAGTGAGCGAAGAAATGGTAGAAGAGTATGGAAGGAGAAAACATGTTGCGCCGACCCCAGGTGACTGGGAGAAGGGCAGGAT
>NW_021137802.1:0-653 GCF_004193835.3 Ostrinia furnacalis | reverse complement strand
ATAATTTATAATTTTCAAAATGTTCTGATTGTTTTATTTGACATGAAATCACTATAAATTGATGAAAAACATCAAAACACCACGCAATTGTCTGCCACCAAAGCAAATGGTGGCAAACATAAAAAACCGATACGCAAGCGGAGACAGAAAAAAATGTTTTGTCCTGCTCTCCCATATTTATCTGACATATAAGCAGTGGCGTAGCTTGGGGGGGGCAGGGGGGGCCATGGCCCCGGGCGGCATATGAAAGGGGGCGGTGGATAAGAAAAAAAACATTGCATGAACAAGAAAAAAAACATTGCATGAACAAGAAAAAAAAAGTTATTCCAAATCGCGTCGTAATATGTTACGTACCGATAAAGCGAAACGAAACGCACAAGTGTGCGCAAGAGAGGACGATAATCGCTTGGTCGGCGCGCGACTGGCTCGCTCGGCCGACGCGCGGCTGGCTCTATCCATAGAGAAAAGTAATAGCTCTATCGGTCGGCCGCGGCCGCGGCCGGTGGCTAGTCTATATAATCTGTGCCGGTGGCGCGCGATTACTCCGGGTGAAACTCGCTGATCATCCATCAGTTTCCATCAGGTCAGATGAAGGGCAAGAGCTTCCTCGTTGTGGATAAAAAAATGTTCTTTTCAGTTATTGTCTCTAAATT
>NW_021137801.1:0-2020 GCF_004193835.3 Ostrinia furnacalis | reverse complement strand
TACCCAATGATTTTCATAATGACCGCTTGGTAGCGCCCTGCATCCAGCACCTTCCTGCTTATCTTTATGAGGTCGTCGGTCCACTTTGTAGGTGGACGTCCTACGATGCGCTTTCTGGTACCTAGCCTCCACTTGAACCCTGTTGCCCCATTGGCCGTCAGTTCTGCGTTTTTGTGATTACTTAATTTTTGTTTTAAACCTTATAAATGTGCCTATAGACAGATAACCGTGATGATACACGGCTCGGAAACGTGGATTTTTTGCACAGCGTGCTATGGAAGGGGCTATGCTTGGGTTTCTTTACGAAACCGAATCAGAAATTAGGAGATCCGTAAATGAACTAAAGTCGCTGACATAGCCCGACGGATCAGCAAGCTGAAGTGGCAATGGGCAGGGCACAGTAGTTCGCATAACTGAGGCAGCAGGGTTCAAGTGGAGGCTACGTACCGGAAAGTGCATTGTAGGACGTCCACCTACAAAGTGGACCGATGACCTCATAAAGGTAAGCAGGAAGGTACTGGATGCAGGCCGCTACCAAGCGGTCATTATGAAAGTCATTGGGGTACAGGCCTATGTTCAGCAGTGGACGTCTTATGGCTGAAATGATGATGATGATGATGATAAAATGTTGCTTTATTTAAATTCCTACGCTGAAAATTAACCATTTGTATTTAATGCCACTATGCAGTCCTAGTTTAACTATTACGAGAAAAACTCATTTTTGCAGTTTTCATACTAATTGCTATTCAAGTAGCCATAAGATAAAAATAATACAGAACACATTGGCTTGTGGTACCTTTTTAGAATCTCAATTAACCAAGGAAGTTTTTAAGGTAATGGGCACGACGGTCTTCCTACATTTTTTTTACACGATGGCTGATCAAAAGTGCAATATACTGAATTAATTTTTCCTTATTCTCTGCAATTTCTTAAAAATTTCATACTTTTAAACTAGTTTGTTGAACTTTAATCTTTTCTTTTGATAGCCCAACTATCCCTTGTGATAAGGAAAAAAACTAGATAGAAAAGTATCCTCATTTGTAGAAATGGCATGAGAAAAAGTAATCGCAGGTGGCAATTTTCTAAAAATGCACAAAAACTTAAAAATCTTGAAAACGGTGATATTTTTACTGGGGTCAAAATTGAACGTTAGGGAGACCATGGCGAGGCCTATCGATGGTTACAGGGTTATCCATTGTTTTTGGGACACCCTGTATATCCATCACTTTATAAGCCGGATCACCACTGCTAGGTCTCATTTTGTTCGTTTCGTTTGCGACAGACAGCTACATTCAAAAAATAAAATATGAAATCGGTGAGTAAGTTTTCAAAAATAAGCTACGCATTTAAATATCCTAATCACCATTAGATACCTCCCAAGTGTATTATTTTATTTATTAAAGCTAAGTTGGTTTTAAAGCTAAGATGGTTCAACTGTAAGTGAATTAAACGCCAAGGTTATGACGTCATATGTGATTGTTTTCACTGTAGTGATTTTTTCTTCCTATTTCAGATAATCCCACTGTGTCTACTTGCCCTGTCTGTGGCCCAGGACACCCAGGATGAAGAGGGTGAACATCTTCCGTACACAGTAAAATAACGCTCAATAACAATTTTATTTACATAAATAGGGTATTGTACAGTCAGTTCGTGACACGCAAAGTAGCAAAAAATTCGCAACACGTCTTTGTTACTTGGAATCGGGGTGTGTTGTCAACTTTTTGGCCACTTTGCGTGTCACAAATAATTTGACCCTACCTGTACATTAAAAACTGAATGTTCAAGATCCCTGAATTAAAAAACACTCCACAAACTCAAAACACTTTAGTAAAAACTACTTATCCATGACACTAGATAGTAAGTACATGAGTACTTACAGCTTACTTTTCGGCTGTGTTGTATGTACAGCATGGAATTGGTAGTGCTAGTTTTTAATGTAAAGCGCGAGTATTGCCGTTAAGTACAAACCCAGATATTGTGTGTCATAAAAACATCTCCAGTACTGTATAAATGAAATCTG